>NC_054703.1:8655770-8730472 GCF_016097555.1 Gigantopelta aegis
TATATATATATATATATATATATATATATATATATATATATATATATATATACAGTATATATATACACACACACATTAGTGATGTTCCCTAGAAATTTGGCATATATATATATATATATATATATATATATATATATATACTGGAACAAAGGCACACACAATATTTACCCTCTGCACCAAAGTAAATACTAAACACACGGAGGAGGGGGGGGGGGGGGGGACGACCTATATTTTCTTACTGCAGGCCTGCTACAGACACATTTGTAAAAAAAAATAAAAAAAATTAAAGATTAAACAAGAATTTAGGCCTATATTATAATTATTATATGTGTGTAATTTAGCAGTATAAACTTTTATTTTAAAATTAAAAAATAAATAAGATGTAGTAGCTGTGGTATGGCAAAATAAATACAAGTATAGATAATATCCAAGCAACTAAGTTTAAATGAAAAATAAAGACCACACAAATTTAATGTTAAAGGAATATACTCTATTCAAGAACTGGATGCATCGTTTTGTTGGGGGGGGGGGGGGGGGGTCATGGAAGACGATGGAATTGTGTATTTTATTTACAGTATAATGTGGGATTTTTATCACTGCACATACTTGAACCATTTTGTTTGCTAAATTAATCTCTAAGCAACAACATTAAAGTCAACGTAGTCACATTCTGTAAGGGAAGCCATGGAATTCCAACAGGTTTGTCGTTTTAATGACCCTACCCACAAGCGGCGCCTAGTCTTCTTTTGGAAATTTGTCAAATGATATTTTTTTTAACATCATGTTATGGTTTATGCAGCCAACTGCACAACATGTGTTAGGCATCGTGACCGTTAACTGTTGTAAATGATCGACCAAAGTTGCCTCATTTCACTATCAAACCATACGTAACTAAGGAGAAGCTTCACCGCGTCACGTGATAAACAATGGCGGCCAGGGGTCGAAGTACCCGTATGTTCGGTTCCGAGAATTGGCCTAAAAAACCCACCTAATTCTTTAGGTAGTTGAATTTGCTCTTTTGATATAAAATGTTTCCTGTAACTCCAAATGAAGTCGAAAATCATTTTATCAATTTGTTTGGCATATTTTTCCGGAAGTTCCAAAACGTTTGATAAATACCAAATGCCACTAGTTGCTAATGAATTTACTGCAACTAATTTACCATGTAAAGTTAAATTTCGATTGCTCCATATATTTCAGATTGTTTTGATTTTTTTAATTTTGGGTTCCCAGTTATCAGCTGAGACATCAACATTCCCGAAATAAAAGCCTAAAATTTTAATTTTATCGTTTGTCCATCTTATATCAAGAGGCGTATCTTTCTCGTACCTAAGTTTTCCCATCAGGAAACCGTTAGTTTTCTGAAGATTGACTTTAGTACCTGATGCACGTTCATAAATATTTAGGATATTAAATATTTTTTTTACTGAGTCTAAGTCTGATAAGGTCGCGTTACCATCGTCTGAATACTCTACCCACTTACTAACGAAGCCATCTGGTAAAGTTATCCCATTAATTTCGGAATCTTCCCGAACAGCCTCTGCCAAAGTTTCTGCTACTAAGATATATAATACTGTGCTGATCGGGCAACCCTGTCTAATTCTCCTAGAGAGATTGAAATAGTTTGAAGCATACCCATTTACTTTAACAGCGGATTGAATATCCGTGTAACAAGTTTTAATCATTTTAATAAAATTTGGCCCAAAATTAAATTTTTGTAGAACTTTAAACAAAAAATCCCATTCCACCCTATCATATGCTTTTGTTTGATCTAAAGATAAAATTAAGCCCGGTAATTTATTACGATTTACATATTCTATTAAGTCTCTTATCAATGACGCTCCGTCATGAATTGATCTGCCTTTTACTGAGCATTTCTGATTTGGGTGTATTATTTTTGGTAGAAAATCTCTGATTCTACTTGCCAAAAGTTTTGTAATAATTTTGTAATCACAATTTAATAAACAGATTGGTCGCCAGTTTTTTAAAAGTTGTTTTTCGTTGCCTTTCCAAATTAAAACAATAACACCACGGCGCATGGTAAAAGTTAATTTTTCCTTATCAAAGGCATCGTTAATTACTTCTACCAGATCGCTACCAATTAGACCAAAAAAGTTCCGGTAGAATTCTGCAGTCAAGCCATCACACCCTGGTGACTTATTATTGGCAAAAGATATAACAGCTGATGATACTTCGTCAAGAGTTATTTCCCCTTCACACGCGTCTCTGTCTTCATCATTTAATGTCTTTGACATTTTGTTTAATAAATAATTTTGTGCCGAAGCGTCTGTCTTTTCTGATGTGTAAAGTTTTTTATAAAATTTAGTTGTTTCATTTAAAATTTCATTTTGATTTTCAATTAAGTTTCCATCTTCGGTTATTAAAGAATTCATATGTTTATTGTTAGCTTTTTGTTTTTCGAGATTTACAAAATAAGCCGCGCATCGTTCACCTTGTTCAATTTCATCCACTTTGGCCCTAATTCTTGCCCCTTGTAATTGTATTTGTTCGTGGTTTTTAATTTTATTTTGTACGTTAATTAATTCTGCGTAGTCGTCTAAGTGTCCAAGTTCGTCTAATTGTGTTAAGAAAATTTCGTCTTGTTTTAAGTTGTATATATATGTCCTTTCAGATTTTAACTTTACCCAAGTCCCACCATAATAAAGGATCATTATAGTTTCCCTTTTTTGTTTTCCACGTCAGCCAAAAGTCGTTAATTAAGTTTACGTAATTTTTGTCTTTCAAAACACTGTTGTTAAATGCCCATAGTCCTGGTCCTTTATTGTTTTTGTCGAAAATAAATTCTGCCCAAACAAGCTTGTGATCAGTGTAAACGCACTGAGTTACACCCGCGTCTTTCAGGCCAGCAAGAAACTGCCCTGAGATTAAGATTTTGTCAATGCGTGAGTACGTTCTGTAAGCCTTGCTGTGGTATGTGAAAGAGGTTCTATTTGGGTATATATATCTGTATGCATCTTGTAGTTGTAGTGCGTGTTCGTTTATAATGTTATTTAATTCTTTAACCCCTACATTGCCCCTAAGCTCTTGCTTCTTAGAGCCTGTCCGGTCGAGCGTTACATTGTCCACACAATTAAAGTCGCCACAAAGAATGCGGCTAGTCACGGTACGTTGGTCATCTGTCGTAATAAAGTAATTGACACAGCTTGCAATGAACTCAGCCCTTTGGCATGGGTTCACTGGACAATACAAATTAACTACGTTAAATATCTGACTATTAAATTGGCAAAGTAAACTAAGAACTCGCCCATCTGCGTCTTTAAGAGAATTAATTACTGTAATTTCTAGCCCTTTTCTGAATAGAATAGCAACTCCCCATTTACGCCCAATGTTACAAGAATTTGTATAGTATGTCCCTTTAAAATCTTTAAGTAAATCTTTGATGTTGTCTTTATCATTGAAGTGAGTTTCTTGTAGACAGATTATATCTATTTTTTCTTTTTCTAATAGTTTAATAATTAGCGCCCGCTTTGTGTTACAATTCACAAAGCCGTTCACGTTTAGTGTGCCAATTTTTAAGTGTGTGCTGTTAACAGCCAGCATTTCAACATATGAATATCATGATAGAAAAGATAATAGTAGAAGTAAACAATCACATTAAACAACAGAACATAAACACACATATATACAAAACATTTACACATTGTCCTTGTCGTGGGGACCCCAGAGCACACCAAGTCTATGTCTAACCCTGGTCTAACAGACAGCAGGGTGGGGTGGTGGCCGGGGTCTTTTCCTTTGAAACATAGAAGGTTAACATTAAAACGATGTGTGCACGGCACAAACAATACTGGGATACATACATGTAACATAAACAACACAGTTCCACATATAACGAATCCACATAAAGTCACCACACAACAGAAACACACATTAAACAAGACACAGTCAAAAATATATACATTATGTTTGTGTACAGTTCCTGTCTTGGGGACTCCAGCACTCGCCAAGTTTGTTGGGGGCCCTGGCCTAATAGGCGGCAGGGGGTGGGGGTGACCGGTGTCATCTCCGTGGTTACGTGAAACGTTTTTACAGATACGTAATATGCATGACATACATAACGTTACAACAAACACAGACAACACGGTTTTACATATGACATACACGTTAGAACATGAAAACACGGGTGCACACATCACAACTGCTTTGAATAACACAGAAACACTTGAGAAAACATCTCCATACGAATACACAAAAACACAGAAACTTTCACGGCTGAATACAAACACAGGGGTACACACATTGAGAACACACAACATGAACACAAATAAACTCACTTTTTGATCTGGTCGCTTAGCGAAAAAGGTGTGGGGTAGGTCCAGGGGCGGGTCCATTTCGTAATCGGGGCTAGGTTGAAATTGGTGATCAGGCTCGTAGTCGATGTTCGGTCCGGTTCGGGTTAGGGGGTGGTAGGCGAGAAATGGAAAAAGGTCTCTAAAACCTAGGTTTTAGAGGCCTTCAGTCCCTTGGTTCTAGAGGGTGGGGCCTGGGGGAGGACGTGGCAGGCCTTCTCAGGCGTTGTATCCTCTGACGACGATAGGTCCCTCTTCTTCTCCCTTTCCCTTTCCTTTCTCTCTTCCTCTTTTCTCTCTCTCTTTTTCTCCTTTTTTGTCTTATCTCCCTCCTCCTCCTTCTCTCTCTCTCTCTCTCTCTCTCTCTCTCTCTCTCTCTCTCTCTCTCTCTCTCTCTCTCTCTCTCTCTCTCTCTCTCTCTCTGGCTCTGTCTCTCTCTCTTTATCTGTCTCTCTATCTCTGGGGAAGAGGTCGGTGTTTATTATCAAACCGTTGCCCTCGTCAGTGACGGGGTCTTCGGGTGGGGGTGGGGGTAGGTCTGTCTCTCCCACGACCTGTCCTAGGTCCCCTCCACTAACAATGTCAGAGAACGCCACTTGGCGTCCCGGACAATCTCGCTGCTGGTGGCCTTGCTCGCCACAGGTAAAACACAATTCCTGCTTGTTTCTGTATCTTACTGTAAACCAGTCGCCTTTTGCAGTGTTTAACCTGCCAGGTATGTCCTTGGGGATGTTAATTTTAAGCATGCGCTCTCCTGTCTTAACATTGGTATTACGCCAGGTTGCGTGGGCTGATGACACCACTATAGTCCCAAAGTATTGTAGAGCAAAGTCTACCCAGATGTTGCTAACCCCTAGGGGTAGTCCTCGGACTCGAACCCACGTGCCTCCTGGGAAGCGCGCGTTTATTTGACAGGATCTATCTCTCACATTTAGTCCCTGCAGTTCCAGTCGGTCACGTATTTCCTCACTATCTAGATGGAGCTCCCAGGCGTTACGTCCCTTCGGCACCACTGCCAGTAAATGGTCAACTATGGGACCCAGAGCCCTACATATTTCCTCTCCCTTTAGGGAGGGGGGGGGGGGGGTCAAATCCCGGGGCGTTTAGGTAGATGGGGTGCTTATACTCACTACCCGCCTGGAGGTGTAGTGGCTTCGTTTTCCTGCGGTGTTTCCGGCTCGTCGTTGTTCTCGATCATCGTCGTGGTTGGAACGGGATAGAGACTGTCAGATACAAAAATAATACAAAAATAACTTGAATTAATTTATGTTAGACAGTCTAGCTCACTACTATGCACAAAAGGCCGAGAAACAAGTCAACCTGACAGCTGTACGCTACCGGGATGAAATTATTCGCCGTGACATGCTTCCTATTTTGGATCGACAGAGAGAACTCTTTCAGCAGGACAATGCCAGGCAGCATACGGCACGTGCAAAAATGGATTTCCTGCAGAATGATAACATTAATGTGCTGCCATGGCCATCAATATCGCCAGATCTCAACCCCATTGAACACCTATGGGACGAACTGGATAGACGTGTACGCCAGCGTGACCCGGATCCGAAACTGTCACGTGCACTGCAGGAAACATGGGCTAGGATTTCACGTGCCCGGATTCAAACTCATTCAGTATATGTCAAGGAGATGTCACGCAAAACGCCACCACTGTCATCAGTCCATAGCAAGAACACTGACACATATCGATGTCAAATCTGACTGTGATACGATCATAAATGCCAGGCCGCATACGACACGTATAACAATGGATTTCCTACAGAATGAGAACATTAATGTGCTGTCATGGCCATCAAAATCGCCAGATCTCAACCAGATTCAGAGACTCACTCAGTCTATACCAAGGAGATGTCGCGCAGTGCTTGCTGATTTCAGTGCCCTCGTGCGACGCTGTTTGGTGACAAAAATGCATCCACTGTCGTTAGTCCATAGCAAGCACATTGTCACATACTCAAGGCAAATTTGATTGTGATACGATCAGAAATAACGAAATTATGTCACTTTGTATTAACGAGATAATTCCATGAATATTTCGCCTATGCGTTTCTTTTTTGACAGATATGTCTGGAGAGCGTGCAGGTCATGGCAAGACGTTCACGTTGTTCTGATAGAGGAAGTCCTGAACGACGCGACGCATTATCCTGCTGGAACGTGATCCCTTGAAGCTGTTGCTGTAGGAATGGCATAACAACTGATCTTAGCACTTCATCCCTGTAAAGTTGAGTGTTCAGATGGCCATCAATGATGACAAGTCCAGTGGTCTGATCGTCACAGATGCCTCCCCACACCATCACACTACCACCTTCGAAAGGTTCGACTTCATTAACGCAACAACGGGCTGTACGTTCTCCTCTACGCCGATACACTCTTATTCTCCCATCCCCACGGAACAGGCAGAACCTACTCTCATCGAAAAAGAGAACCCTTCGCCAATCACGAATCAGCCAACGCCTCACATGCCTGACCCATCGTAGTATAAGCCGGTCCATGTGGTCCTACGGTAGGGTCTGTAGGCTGTGATACCAGCAGCACGTAAACTTCTTGTGACACGGTATATATATATATATATATATATATATATATATATATATATATATATATATGTATGTATGTATGTATGTATGTACGTACGTACGTACGTACGCATGCATGCATGCATCTCTCTCTCTCTCTCTCTCTCTCTCTCTCTCTCTCTCTCTCTCTCTCTCTCTCTCTCTCTCTCTCTCTCTCTCTCTCTGTGTGTGTGTGTGTGTGTGTCCTATCGACTGGGACAGACATCGAAAATGAGGCATAGAAATATCAAATATCTCGTCATTGTCCGCGTCTGTCTCCGGATCAACTTCAGATGCAATAGGGACACGCGCAGCTAACACCTTTCTTTCAATGCTGCCATCTGACATGGCCGCCATTTGCGAGACGGTTTTCTCAATTGTTTGAGTTGTAAATGCTGTCAGACCACTATTCAAACTTATATGTCCATATTTTATTAATATGTGTGATGTATCCGTGACTATCTGCGACAACTGTATCTTGATTTTAAGATGTTCACCGTTTATTCATAAACTGATGAATAATTCGTATTTCATCTAAACCATTACGACAAATGGCATGATAGTTTTTATTAATTCAGTGTAATTGAGCTGTTGAAGAGATTTTATAAAATGAGTTCCAAAATATGTATGTTGAAATTGTCTTTTGGCAGCTACATTAAAATGTAACTTTACATTTAATTAAGAATGCTGAGTTGGCAGATTCGCAGATGATATATTATGTGTATAGTAGTTTGAATTGTAGTTTTAGAAGATTTAGAACTCAAGATACTGATAACGACGTCTAGTAAATGGTGGCCATCTTGAAATCAAGATCAAATTTGTCAGATACATCACAGATGTTAATAACGTATTGATATAACAGTTTGAATTGTGGTCTGAGAGCATTTAGAACTCAATATTTTGACAAAACCGTCTCGTAAATGGCGGCCATCTTGGAATCAAGATACTGTTTGTTCGATATATCACGGATACATCACACACATTAATAGGTCATGGACATATCAATTTTAATTGTGGACTGGCACCATTTAGAACTCAAAATATTGACACAATTTTTTCTTAACTGACGGCCGTCTTGAAATCAAGATATAATGTGTCCTAAGCACTGACAAATTGGCTCATAGGACAAAATCTAATCATAAGAACTACAGAAACCACACAAATAATTTGGTGTTTTTATCCGCTCTGTCCCCATTAATCATCTAAGCTATTGGCCTATTTCTGACCTTTCAGAAAGAGGCGGGTTTCCTCGTCTCGTTATCTAAGACATGCGTCACAATCCGTATATTATGTTAGAAATCTAACAGCGGAAGTTGACAATGTGGACGGTCATTACACTATTCAGTTTCTTTTTTTTCATTTGTTTGTTATTTGTTACGATTTTTTTGTTTGTTTTGTTTAACGACACCACTAGGGCACATTGATTAATTAATCGTCGGCTGTTGGATGTCAAATGGTAATACGGACATGTAGTTATCAGAAGAAACAAGCTGCATTTTCCTTAATGCAATACGGGATGTTTTATATGCACTTTCCCAAAGACAGGTAAACACATACCACGGACTTTAGACTAGTTGTGGTGCACTGGTTGGAACGAAAACAGAAACACTCAGTTGAATCGATCCATCGAGGTAGTTCGAGCCTGCAATGCAAGCACCTCAAGCGAACACTCGGCTCATGCACGCGACACTTAATTCAGGTTTTGTATTAAGAGTCGAAATACGCGTGCGTTAAAGCTGACCAACTCAGAATATTGCCGACCATAGACACTATTATGGGAACACAATGACAGACGGTTAGACAGATCGGAGGTTGGAGCGTGTGAAACCTGTTCAGATGTGCAGATCTGTCCTATATCGGTCTGAGCCCGGTACCGAGTTTATGGAAACAAGGCCTAAGACACCAAATACCCGTAATTTAAAAATCTGTCGAGTTGTCGTTAAATGGTATTTTCATTTCCATACCAAAATTCCGAGTTTATTATGTTCGCTTGTTAGGAAACCAGAGCAATCTGTTTTGTTTAACGACACAACTAGAGCTCATTGATTTATTAATCATCGGCAACTGAATGTTAAACATTTGATAATTTTGACATATAGTCTTAGAAAGGGAACCCGCTATATTAGTAGCAAGGGATATTTTATACGCACCACCCCACATACAGGACAGCACACGACACCGCCTTTGATATACCAGTGGTGGTGCACTGGTAGGAACGAGAAATAGCACAATGGGCCCACTGACGGTGATCGATCTCAAACCGAACGCGCACCAAGCGAGCGCTTTAGCACTGTGTTACGTGCCGCCCTTTCTGTCGTTCGAGATAACTATACAGCGAAAACACGGAATCGATCATAACCGTTCAAACGTCCGTCTAGCTCTCGAACGGCAGGCGATCAGTCGATCTATAACCGTCCAAATGTCCGTCTAGCTCTCGAACGGCAGTCCGTCTAGCTCTCGAGCGATCATAACCGTCCAAACGTCCGTCTAGCTCTCGAACGGCAGGGAGCGATCATAACCGTCCAAACGTCCGTCTAGCTCTCGAACGGCAGGGATCGATCATAACGTTTAAACGTCCATCTAGCTCTCGAACGGCAGGGAGCGATCATAACCGTCCAAATGTCCGTCTAGCTCTCGAACGGCAGGGAGCGATCATAACCGTCCAAACCGTCTAGCTCTCGAACGTCCGTCTAGCTCTCGAACGGCAGGGAGCGATCATAACCGTCCAAACGTCCGTCTAGCTCTCGAACGGCAGGGAGCGATCATAACCGTCCAAATGTCCGTCTAGCTCATAACCGTCGAACGGCAGGGAGCGATCATAACCGTCCAAATGTCCGTCTAGCTCTCGAACGGCAGAGAGCGATCATAACCGTCCAAACGTCCGTCTAGCTCTCGAACGGCAGGAGCGAGCCAAATGTCCGTCTAGCTCATAACGGTAACCATCCAAACGTCCGTCTAGCTCTCGAACGGCAGGGAGCGATCATAACCGTCCAAATGTCCGTCTAGCTCGCGAACGGCAGAGAGCGATCATAACCGTCCAAATGTCCGTCTAGCTCTCGAACGGCAGGGAGCGATCATAACCGTCCAAATGTCCGTCTAGCTCTCGAACGGCAGGGAGCGATCATAACCGTCCAAATGTCTAGCTCTAGCGACAGGGAGCGATCATAACGGCAGGTCCGTCTAGCTCTCGAACGGCAGGGAGCGATCATAACCATTCAAACGTCCGTCTAGCTCTCGAACGGCAGGGAGCGATCATAACCGTCCAAACGTCCGTCTAGCTCTCGAACGGCAGGGAGCGATCATAACCGTCCAAATGTCCGTCTAGCTCTCGAACGGCAGGGAGCGATCATAACCGTCCAAATGTCCGTCTAGCTCTCGAACGGCAGAGAGCGATCATAACCGTCCAAACGTCCGTCTAGCTCTCGAACGGCAGGGAGCGATCATAACCGTCCAAACGTCCGTCTAGCTCTCGAACGGCAGGGAGCGATCATAACCGTCCAAACGTCCGTCTAGCTCTCGAACGGCAGGGAGCGATCATAACCGTCCAAATGTCCGTCTAGCTCTCGAACGGCAGGGAGCGATCATAACCGTCCAAATGTCCGTCTAGCTCTCGAACGGCAGGGAGCGATCATAACCGTCCAAATGTCCGTCTAGCTCTCGAACGGCAGGGAGCGATCATAACCGTCCAAATGTCCGTCTAGCTCTCGAACGGCAGGGAGCGATCATAACCGTCCAAATGTCCGTCTAGCTCTCGAACGGCAGGGAGCGATCATAACCGTCCAAATGTCCGTCTAGCTCTCGAACGGCAGGGAGCGATCATAACCGTCCAAATGTCCGTCTAGCTCTCGAACGGCAGGGAGCGATCATAACCGTCCAAATGTCCGTCTAGCTCTCGAACGGCAGGGAGCGATCATAACCGTCCAAATGTCCGTCTAGCTCTCGAACGGCAGGGAGCGATCATAACCGTCCAAACGTCCGTCTAGCTCTCGAACGGCAGGGAGCGATCATAACCGTCCAAATGTCCGTCTAGCTCTCGAACGGCAGGGAGCGATCATAACCGTCCAAATGTCCGTCTAGCTCTCGAACGGCAGGGAGCGATCATAACCGACCAAATGTCCGTCTAGCTCTCGAACGGCAGAGAGCGACCATCTCTCTCGAACGGCAGGGAGCGATCATAACCGTCCAAACGTCCGTCTAGCTCTCGAACGGCAGGGAGCGATCATAACCGTCCAAATGTCCGTCTAGCTCTCGAACGGCAGGGAGCGATCATAACCGTCCAAATGTCCGTCTAGCTCTCGAACGGCAGGGAGCGATCATAACCGTCCAAATGTCCGTCTAGCTCTCGAACGGCAGGGAGCGATCATAACCGTCCAAACGTCCGTCTAGCTCGCGAACGGCAGAGAGCGATCATAACCGTCCAAATGTCCGTCTAGCTCTCGAACGGCAGGGAGCGATCATAACCGTCCAAATGTCCGTCTAGCTCTCGAACGGCAGGGAGCGATCATAACGTCCAAATGCAGCTCTCGAACGGCAGGGAGCGATCATAACCGTCCAAATGTCCGTCTAGCTCTCGAACGGCAGAGAGCGATCATAACCGTCCAAACGTCCGTCTAGCTCTCGAACGGCAGGGAGCGATCATAACCGTCCAAATGTCCGTCTAGCTCTCGAACGGCAGAGAGCGATCATAACCGTCCAAACGTCCGTCTAGCTCTCGAACGGCAGAGAGCGATCATAACCGTTCAAACGTCCGTCTAGCTCTCGAACGGCAGGGAGCGATCATAACGGTTGAAACGTCTGCCTAGCTCTAGAATGGCAGAGACCGATCATAACCGTCCAAACGTCCATCTAGCTCTCGAACGGCAGGGAGCGATCATAACCGTCCAAATGTCCGTCTAGCTCTCGAACGGCAAGGAGCGATCATAACTGTCCAAACGTCCGTCTAGCTCTCGAACGGCAGGGAGCAATCATAACTGTCCAAACGTCCGTCTAGCTCTCGGGGTAGTCTTTCGTGTGAAGTTGATAATTGTTTTGTTTCTGTTGAACGACACCACTAGAGCACATTGATTTATTAATTATCAGCTATTGAATGTCAAACATTTGGTTATTTTGATGTATAGTCTATTTTTTCATTAGTAAGAAGCGATCTTTTATATGAACCATTCCACATATAGGATAGCACATACCACGGTATTTGATATACCAGTCGTAATGCACTGGCCAGAAAGAGAAATCGTGCAAGTGACCTGAACAGAAAGCTCTTGAGAGTTACCGGGCGGGCAGTAGCCAAGTCGTAAAGCGCTCACTTGATGAGCGGTCGGTTTATGATCGATTCCCGTCGATGGCCCTGTTGGGCTACTTCTCGTTCAAGCCAGTGATCCACAACTGCTGTAATAAAGGCCGTGGTATGTACTATCCTATCTTTGGGATGGTGCGTATAAATGATTCCTTGCTACTAATACAAAAGAGTAGGCCATGAAATGGCGACAGCGGGTTTCCTATCTCAATATCCGTGTGAATCTTAACCATATGTCTGACGCCATGTAGCCGTAAATAAAATGTGTTGAGTGCGTCGTTAAATAACACACTTCCTTTCTTGAGAGTGATTTGGCTTTCTCTGGACACGAGTCACATTTTCGACTTCTTCTCCAAAACTACTTGATCAATTCTAACCAAGTGTTCGTCGTTGGAACACGGGGAGACACGAGTCACATTTTCGACTTCTTCTCCAAAACTACTTGATCAATTCTAACCAAATGTTCGTCGTTGGAAGACGGAGAAACACGTGTGTAAATCTGGTGAGCCCAAATTGGGAAACATTAAGCCAACCATAAAATATCCCTCGCCTCTTCCAGAAATGCTATAACCGAATTGTCTGCACATATGTAAAGGCCAACAAATGGTTTATCTAATTTATTAAAGGAACATCCCTGATGTTGCTGCAATTTTTTAGATGTTATCGACTAACAGACTTTTTAACGATTGTAATTACATATCAAATATATTTTTCTGCACAAAATGTTAGTGGCTGTATATTAAACGTGTTTCTGATTGTTCTAATAGTTGTACTAAAATATATTTGCTTGCACGTACGAAATTATTTGAAGACGAAATCCAGTTTGGGCTTCTTACAAATATTAAGAGGACCAGAAACACATTGAATATACAGACACGGATATTCTAAACAAGAAAACACATTTAATATGTAAGTTTAATCGTAGAACTATTTTATTAGTCGGAAACATCTTACAATGCAGCAAACACAGGAATGTCCCTTTAATGTTATTAATGATGGGTCTCCATTTTGTCCCCCAGAAGTCTTTACTACTATTGTCTACATGTATTTTATAATGAGGCAGTTATGTTATAGAATGCGATACAATGAATTTCATGAGCATCTTTTTTATAACAGAAATCAAATAGAAATGTTTTTAAAACAGTTACATGGTTATACAGTTTGTTAATGTTGGGTCCCACGTGTCCCCAGGGTGGATACGAACTTTAGTAGTCTTTACTATAGTTGTATACATAAATTCATTTATTTATTTCATAAAATGTTATAGTAGGCGATACATTGAATTTCATGAGATAACAGAAATCAAATAGAAGGGTTTTAAAACCAGTCACGTGGTTATACAGTTTGCTAATGTTATTAGCGTCGGGTTCCCAGTTTGCCCCCAGGGTGGGGATGAACTTTAATAGTCTTTACTATAGTTGTATACATAAATTCATTTATTTCGATTGTAAAATGAGGCAGTTATTGTGCTGTAGGCAAGGCATTTAACAATCTGAGATTTTAAAGGGACATTCCCGAGTTGTGTGCAATTGTTAACATGTCATCGACTAACAAGATACTTTTTAACGATTGTAATTACATATTAAATATATTTTTATGCATAAAGTATTAGCGGCTGTATACTAAACATGTTTCTGGTCGTTCTAATATTTGTACCAGGTTAAATGTCATTGTGTTTCCTAAAAAAAAAAAAAAAAAAAAAAAAAAAAAAGGTCATATGTACGAAATTATTTGAAGACAAAATCCAGTTTGGGTTTCTTACAAATATTAAGACGACAAGAAACAGATTGAATATACAGACACTGATATACTAAACAAGAACATATATTTAATATGTAACTTTAATCGTATAAATATGTTATTAGTCAGAAACTTACAATGCAGCAAACTCAGTAATGTCCCTTTAAAGACAGTTGTTTGGTTTTAACGTTTCTTTATCACATTTTCGACAATTATCCCTTATAGAGATTTAACAGAAGTATTTATACTAGAACAATACTTTATTTGCACGAAGACAAAACAAAACAAAATTAACAGTTTACTGCGTGTTAACAACATACTATATATTTGGCCAGGTCAGGGCCATGTTATACGAAGCGATCTTAGCGCTAAGATTACCTTATGCCCATAATCTAGCTATGCAATGAAGTTGAGCGTAGCGCCAAGATCGCTTCGTACAACGGAGCCCTGGGCCAGTAACTTAAAGGGACATACCCTAGTTTTTAAACACTACAACATATGTTTTACTATTGGAGCTGTTTACGATCACTTAAATCAAACATGTCTTATATTGTATTCCTTAGATTATCGATTTCCGTAGAATGGTAGTGTATCTGGTCATCCTGGTGTTTCTAATACCAAAACATACATTTTTCATATTTAAAAAAAAGTCACTTGAGACTGAGAAGTAACGGTTAATTGATTAGACTTCTCGTTTTGACACCACATTCTTTTTGTTTCACTATTGCAACTTTATCCAAATGAATTATAGGTTTGTAAACTAACTAAACTTAGTGTCCATTTGTTTACGGGTTCAAACTAGGGTATGCGCCTTTAAAACTTTGAACCTCTAGACTCAAGGTTTTAGAAGTATTTCGCACTTGCACTATTTTGAATTATATTTCTGTAAAATACAGGCAGGTTTTTTTCTGGAAATATTATTTTTTGTATATCAGTGTCGCATTCGAATGCAATTTTAGAAAGGGTTTCGCTTGTATTCTAGCGCCCTATCTAAATGCGTCAGTACTCCTACAGACGGAGGTGGAACCATAACTCGTGGTCATTATCAGACGAACCACCTGACTTGGCCAATGGCCCATGCGCAGGTATCATACAATAAACATTCATTAAAGATTAATGATCGGCATGCATGTTACAGCTGCTATTTCATATTTAACATCTTGTATAGCTTTGGTATATTACTGGTGACACAGATGATCGCCAATTATCTCGGCGAAGAATAAAGATTAACGAGGAATTTATGTCAACGCCAAAGCCATACAAGATGCATGGACACGAAACAGTCAAACTTTAAAGAGACAGTCCCTATTTTTAAACACTTCGGTGCACCATTAGAAACGTCAGACATACTTACATTTTATTGTTTAGAACACCCATTTCCATACATCCGAAGTTATCATGGTGTTTGCTACGAACTGCACTTTTCATATTTATTTGTTTAAGCATATACCTCTGAGGAATAACGGTTATGGTGGTGAACACGTCTATGTTTTAAGGGTATTTTCCGGATCCATCGTCACAGACTCCTGCTTCACTTTATTGTAACTTTATACACAATCGTTGGTTTGTAGACCAACTAAATTTGTTGTCTATTTTCACGGGTAGAAAGTAAGTTCTGCGATTTTAATCGAATAGCAGCTTAAAGCCTTTATATGCTGAGGTTTAGTAATAGCCCGAGTACTCTGCCCTTCGAGAGCTAGACAGACATTTCGACGGTTATAATCTCTGTCTGCCCAAATGTCTTTCTTTCTCGAGCGGCAGAGTACATAGGCTACTGTAAATAACATTAATAGCAAGGGGTCGTTTTAAGGCACCACGCCGGAGACATGACAGCGCATACCACGGCCTTTGATATATCAGTCGTGGTGCACTGGATGGAACGAGAAATAACCCAATGTGCCCACCGACGGGGATCGATCCTAGACCGACCGCGCATCAAGCGTGCGCTTTACCACTGGGCCACTTCCCGCCCCTCATTTAATACTAAATGTGCATTCTTAAAGTGCTCGCCCGATGCGCAGTCGGTCTAGGATCGATCCCCATCGGGGGCCTTTTGAACTATTTATATTTCCAGCCAATGCACCACGAACAGGTATATCAAAGGTCGTGATATGTGCTGCCCCGTGTGTGGGATGTATATAAAAGATTCCTTGCTACTAATGGAAAAACGTAGCAAATTTCCTGACTAAGACTATATGTTAAAATTACAAAATGTTTGACACCCAATAACCGATGATATGTGCTATGCACCATCCCCATAGACATGGTAGCACAAACCACGGCCTTTGATTCTTGTTGCAATGGCTGGAACGAGAAATAGCCCAATGGACCCAACGACAGGGTAATGATTCCTTACTGCTAATGCATATATATGTGTGTTAGAAGAGTCAGGTGTTTGCCGATTCCTTACTGCTAATGCATATATATGTTAGAAGAGTCAGGTGTTTGCCGATTCCTTACTGCTAATGCATATATATGTGTTAGAAGAGTCAGGTGTTTGCCGATTCCTTACTGCTAATGCATATATATGTGTTAGAAGAGTCAGGCGTTTGCCGATTCCTTACTGCTAATGCATATATATGTGTTAGAAGAGTCAGGTGTTTGCCGATTCCTTACTGCTAATGCATATATATGTGTTAGAAGAGTCAGAAGTTTGCCGATTCCTTACTGCTAATGCATATATATGTGTTAGAAGAGTCAGGTCTTTGCCGATTCCTTACTGCTAATGCATATATATTTGTTAGAAGAGTCAGGTGTTTGCCGATTCCTTACTGCTAATGCATATATATGTGTTAGAAGAGTCAGGTGTTTGCCGATTCCTTACTGCTAATGCATATATATGTGTTAGAAGAGTCAGGTGTTTGCCGATTCCTTACTGCTAATGCATATATATGTGTTAGAAGAGTCAGGTGTTTGCCGATGTTTTGTTGTTAAACACAGAGATCTGGGGCTGGACGTAGCCTAGTGGTAAAGCGCTCGCTAGATGCGCGTCGGCTTGGGATCGATCCCCGTCGGTGGGTTCATTGGGCGATTTCTCGTTCCATCGAGTGCACCACGACTGGTATGTCAAAAGCCGTGGTATGTTATACACTGTATGTGTGTGGTGGTGTACGTGCGTGTGTGTGGTGTATGTGTTGTGTGTGTGTATGTTTGTGGTGGTTTTGTGTGTGTGGTGCTGGTGGTTTTGTGTGTGTGGTGCTGGTGGTGGTGGTGGTGTGTTTATATGTGCGTATGTGTGGTGGTATTTGTGTGTGCGGTGGTGTACGTGCGCGTGTGTGGTGTATGTGTTGTGTGTATGTGTTGAGTGTATGTGTGTGTGTGTGTGTGGTGGTGGTGCTGTGTGTATGGGGGGTGGGTGTGTGTCTACACAAATCTATTGTTCTTACCAGCCTGTGAACCACGACTGTGGGATGGTGCATATAAAAAAATCCCTTTCTAATCATAGAAAAATTAAATTTAGCGGGTTTGCTCTTTGAGACTATATGTCAAAATTACCAAATATTTAACATCGAATAGCCGATGATGAATATATCAATGTGCTCTAGTGGGGTCGTTAAACCAAACAACCTTTATATATACATTTACTTAAATGAAAATTACATATTCGCGTTGAATGCACTTTAAAATAAGTGGACAAGAAACAACATTTGTTTTATCGCGAGAGGTCTATGGTATCCAGCCCCCCAAGGCACCCCCCACCCCAACCCGCACCTTTATTAAAGACTCCGTGAACGTGAAAATTACTCCAATGAAAGACTAGTATTTACACAGGCATTTCTTCTATAAGGCTCATCCATAATACTAGAACGTTCAATATATCGATCATTCCATTTGCAGAGTTAAATTGATTATTTCTCTTTGTCTGTCTTCGAATCGTCCAAATCTCTAAAAAAAAAATTACGCCAGGGAATTATGACGGAGTTCGTCACATCATTTGCCAACTTTGTGGCTAATACTAAATGCATTTCTGTTAGTATTTAAAGAGACATACCCAGGTTTTTAACTCCTGAGGCATATTTTGTACTATTATAGCTGTCTTTGATAATTGAAATCCTACTTTACTTAGATTGTATTGTTTATATTATCCATTTCCGTACACGTGAAGTGTTTTTGGTCATCCTGGTGTTTTTAATATCACAAAATGCATTTCTCATATGTTTTAGTGTTTATAAACTAGGGCATGTCCCTTTAAGTGTTATAATCTGCTCTCACGTGTCCTGTTTACTGATTACCAAATGCGAAGAAGTAAGCGTGTTGACGTAATTAAACGCTTTGTGTATTTAGATATATCCAGAACGAAGGAAATGTTTTATTTAACGACAAACTCAACACATTTTATTTACAGTTATATGGCGTCGGACATATGGTTAAGGACCACACACATATTGAGAGAGGAAATCCGCTGTCGCCACTTCATGGGCTACCCTTTTCGATTAGCAGCAAGGAATCTTTTATATGCACCATCCCATATACATGATACCACATACCATGGCCTTTGATGTATCAGTCGTGGTGCCGTGGCTCGAGCTAGAAATATATCCAGAAAGAGTATCCGTCCTGGAAATTATACAAATCAAACCGCTCCCAATCACAGGGCTGGACTGAACAGTTGACATTTCATTTCAATTAATTCATTTAAACTTAGTTTCGTGCTTATAGCCAATTAAGGTTCAATCACAATGTTCTGGGCACACACCTCAGCTATCTGGGCTGTCTGTCCAGAACAGTTGGGCTAGTGGCTAGTGAGAGAGATAAGGGTGTAGTGGGCTTACAACTACCAACTGAGTCGGTAGAACTCGCTCCATGTGGGCTCCGGTACCAGGCTGCGATTACCAGCTTTACGTCCGATGGCTTAACCACGACAACAACGAGGCCGGTTATAGCTAATTGTCGTGTTGTTAGTTAATATACGTAGCAGTGAACGCGTGAATGATGTATATATTCCTACACATTCTACGTTCAATCGGACTGCTGGTGCTCCCTTGCACCTGCCAGTCCCTCCCCCTCCCCCCCCCAAGGCCGACTCTTGTGCCCACGACAGGCGTGCGCTACAACAGCTTGCTCTGAATGTGCACGTAAAGCCCTATGACCTGACCTGACCTGACGTTCAACGACAGCAATCGACGCTTAGACTCACAAGCGATCTGACTGGTTTCCGACGTGGTCACGTGATTTGACGAGAAGCGCAGAAACAGTCTTGCGAGCAATCGAGCGCCGATCTACAAAGGTAGATCACGTGACACCAGCCACTAGGCGCTGACACAATAATGTTCTTGTCTCGTTAAGCTTAATTTTCCGATTACTTAATCCATAAAATTAAAACTGTATATAACATTTTCTTGCTTTTATTATTTCATGTTTTACAATGCACTAATTGATTACTTCAACGACAGTCTCCAAAGACTTAATAACATTTTTAATCATCATTGTCCCCCTTCTTTTTAGTTCGTTTTGTTTGCTGTTGTGTATGTATGTGTGTCTTTCTTTGCAGTAATTATCTATCATATTCGCACTGCTTTAAATACGTATGTAATACGTTTTCATGCAGGTCTTTAATAATGTTTTTTTGGGATTACCGTGGTCTTATACAATCGTATGAGGCAGTCACAAATGACATATATAATCGTGCATCACATGCATTGTTATTACATAAAGAATACAGCACGCAAACAACCTTGAATAAGACCAATCCAATCTCTTGTAATATTACAAAGTTCTAAATTAACATTTTTTTTTTTGTTATTATAAGTCAGTGTTGTGGTTGGGAAGACGACAGGGGTGGTGACTTGTGGGGTGGGAGCGGACAATGTATCAAACCCCGCCGTTACCCTTTTTGTCTTTAATACGACTGCGCTCTCTCCATACCTTGATACCAGCCGCAGTTTATCTGTGCCTGTATTACAATATGTTATGTTACACAACGGTTATCAAGAACAGCAGATATAGCGATTCCTAAATTTAACAGAATATACCTTTAATGCGATATTGCTAGTTTTTTTTAATGTCTTTTAATTGTTCGATTTTATTTTAGTATAGACACCGCCAAAAAGAAACGCAGCACACTGTTTGCTGACATATTAAGACTAATTTGTTCTCATACAGTGTTTTATTTTTCTGGCTACAAATGTTTAAAACCATATCTTAATATATAGAAACCGCAGTTTAAATATGCCTGATTATTAAAACAGAATATACATTTAATGCGATATTGCTGGGGTTTTGCAAAACAGGGGGGGGGGGGGGGGGGGGGGGGAATATACATTTAATGTATTTTGCTATCTTTTTTTAAATTTCTGTTTAGTATAGACACCACCAAAACAGAACTGCAACACGATGTTTGGCAACATAAATTAGATTGTTCTTGTAGTGTTGTTGTCTTTGGGTCGATTTTTCCTAGTTACAAATGTGTAAAACCATACCTTTATACAAACCGCAGTTTACATATGCCTCATTGTGAAAACCTGTTACATTATGCCAAGGCTATTAAGCACTATATAGCGATTACATTTTGTGTTAACATAATGTGTCTTCAATGCGATAATGCTGTTTTTTCAACTTTTGTTTCAGTATTTACCATACACGTTGATAAATAATATAGACACCGCCAAAAGAAATGCACCTCGCTGTGTGGTAACATTAATTTGACTAAGTTGTTTTTGCAGTGTTTAGTATGTTTACGAACGTGTAAAATTATTATCGCAAACGAAATAAACACAGGTCATTTATTATAGGATATTAAAAGGGTTTCCATTTCGCAATATGTGTATGTCCCGAGTGAGATAATGTTCACGAAGGACATAAACATGATACGAAATAGTAGCGAGTTATTATCATATTTATTACCCATAATGGTTCTTAATTTATATCACTCAACTCGTTTGGTTGTAAGGTGTCGTGTGACGTCGAAGTGTTATGTACCACTTGGCGTTCTAGTGTGACGTATCACTTTGATATGTACCAAGGTAGTTTTAACCATATGGGTAATAAAATAATATATATCCTTCATATTAGTAACCGCATACAATGTGCCACTGTCACGGGGATTCTATAATTCCCGTAACTGAATAAAACACAATTATCAAAATATCTATCCTAACTGTATATCTATTAGATCTCTCTGTAACAGGCTGTTAAACCCTAGTATGGCTCGTCTCTAGGTATGATCAGAGATACGATCTTATATAAAGTATATATATTTATAGCACGTTTAGCTCACCAGTAACACAACAAAAACACAATACACTTTGGAATCTGTATTAATCTACGCTGACAAATGTACAGCCGTAGTAGTTAATTAATAACAACAATAATAACAACCCAGAACTGATCACTTAATTAGTTAATTTCTAGGTGTCTAGTTACACAATATGCGAATCACTTCACCGTTACACCACACCCACACGTGTGATAATTGAGAAACGCTTCCAGGAGAAGTTAATTAATAAAGGAATTACAACACCATTCCTAAATGGTTAATTTTTAATTAACCCTTACTACTCGTTCAGTAACGTGTGATAATTTAGGAACGCTTCCAGGAGAAGTTAATTAATAAAGGAATTACAGCTCTATTCCTAACGGGTTAATTTCTAATTAACCCTAACTACTCATTCAGTAACCTTGTGACACAGAATTAATACTGGTACCTATCACAATAAAGACAATAACCTACAGTTTACCTAGGTCGTCTAGGATGACTGGCTAAGCTTTATATTACCAAATACTCATATAATGTTAGAACAAAAAGTCTACGATTTACTTCGTCAGATGACCGAAGACACTGTCTAAAGAATATTGGTATAATACAGTATTAAAATATTTAAAGTCACATCAATCACATCAAGGTTATACACAGAGCAGAAATGATATTTACCAAAGTCCAAATGGACTAAAGTTCCCAGGAAGCTTCCTTTTCCGTTCTCCAGATATCTCTATATCCTAGCTATTTATTATAAAATCAGAATTGGCCTGGGGGTACAAGTCGGTACCTCCCCCTATCATCTGATATTTCACCTCTACTAGCGTCGGTATATTTCTCTCTGATCGTCAGACTTACTGACGCCATCGTCGCCAAATCACGGTTGTAAAAACCGCACTCGCAGGGGTATTACGTAACTACTCGCCACATGGCCTCCACAGCTGGACTAAGTGCATATTGGAATGCCCGATCGCGCGAAGTATTACGTAACAAGTTGCCCAGCTAGCTAAGTGCAATTAAACTGCACACGGCCCTCTAACACAATTAAAATCGCCACAGGCGAAAACAAATTTAAGAGCATGTACCGTCACAGCCACATACAACTGCGCATATCCTTAGTAGTCATATGTTAGACCAGTAACTATCTAATAATATACTAAACTCGAAAATAAACACGATTTTAATACTTGTGTTGTTTCAAAATAAAATTAACTCGGTGAATAGGTTGTCAAAATGAACCTAAACTATTAACAAAAGACAGCCAATTTACACAGACAAAGATACTAAATTAATTCAATCTGAATTATTTTAAATATATGTACATGATCGAGCCTGTCCTAACAGCACTGGGAGATTGACCACCCCACTCTAAGAAGACATAGGAAGCGGGGTCGGCCTCTACTACTCTTTTTTAGACTTTACTTTGTTTTATTGTGATACCATGTCGTATCCTCCGGAGTCGGGCCCGTCCGCACCACTATACCAACCCATGACGACTCGACTATACACTAGTCTGATTCTCTCTCTCGTTCAGACGGATCCGGCTTCTCAGCACTACACTTTTAACGTCTATTGACTGTCAATCTAGTGGCTTTTGTTGACGGGATGCAACCCATATCGTCACTACAAGGGTGTATACTACCAAATCAAATCCCATAGACGACAATAGTAACATATGTGGCTAAAACTCCTACCTGCAACGTATCAACCGCCATAAACGCCACGGATATAAATACTACCACCCCTCACACTTAAAGTGAATCAGAAAAAATTGGGGGTAAAGCTGCTCGTTTCTGAGATAACGGGTAGCGTCTATGACTACCCTAGTTCCGCACAAAATTCGAGTACTTTTTTTTTACAGGTACCCCATACATGTTTCAAGCACAAGGCTACTTGACACATTGGTACTAGATGAAATAAAAACATTTTTTTTTTACCCAGATGAAACTATTATTTTTTACAACCAACACACTCACATTTATAACCAATCACAGGACTTGTGGTGTTCACTTCTCTATCAAACTTTCGGTGCACCTTGAACTTTGACCCAGGCGGAAGTTATTTGTTTTAGTACTACCTATACTGATAACATACATTAACCCAGGCGGAAGTTATTTGGTTTAGTACTACCTATACTGATAACATACATTAAAAGCCGTGGTATGTGCTAGTATGTTGTGCTAGATGCTTTGCTAGATCCAATCAGTTCCACACTAATCAATTACTATTGTCTTACCTTATATACATCACACATAATATACACAATTACACCCACCCCCCTCGTGTGTACAATGGGAGGGAATGTTGTGGTCAACCCCCCTTGTGCTCCAAGCCATTCTTTAAAACTTAATTTTCAGGAGAAGTATGACCAGACGTATCCCGAGTACACAACCATATTGATTTAGAGTTAAGATGAAAAATTAGGTAATAATATTAAAACAAAATCAAACGTGCGGTATACCTTTTATTCAAAGGCGTACGGGCTCCCATTTGTGTAAGGGGCAGGCTCATTATTTGTTGATAGGCGTACGGGCTCCCATTTGTGTAAGGGGCAGGCTCATTATTTGTTGATAGGCGTACGGGCTGCCATTTGTGTAGGGGGCAGGCTCATTATTTGTTGATAGGCGTACGGGCTCCCATTTGTGTAAGGGGCAGGCTCATTATTTGTTGATAGGCGTACGGGTTCCCATTTGTGTAGGGGGCAGGCTCATTATTTGTTGATAGGCGTACGGGCTCCCATTTGTGTAAGGGGCAGGCTCATTATTTGTTGATAGGCGTACGGGCTGCCATTTGTGTAGGGGGCAGGCTCATTATTTGTTGATAGGCGTACGGACTCCCATTTGTGTAGGGGGCAGGCTCATCATTTGCAGGGCGAGACGTAGCTCAATGGTAAAGTGTTCGCTTGATACGTGGCCCCCATTGGAATATTTCTCATTCCATCCAGTGCACCACGACTGGTACATCAAAGGCTGTGGTATGTGCTATCATGTCTATAGGATGCTGCATATAAAATATCCCTCCCTGATAATCGAAAAGAGTAGCACATGAGGTAGCGACAGCAGGTTTCCTCTCTCATCATCTGTGTGGTCATTTAACCATCTATCCAACGCCCTATAACCGTGATTAGAATATTGCTGAGTGCGACCTTAAATCGGGTGTGAGTGTGGGCGTAATGTTTGGCATGCTTCCTTCAGAAAACTGTTCAAGCACGCTTGTCATGGGCACAACCCCAGACCTCACCAGACAGTCCTGTGCAAGATATGATTGTTAAATTAAACACTTCTTTCTTCTATTGTCTGAACATACAGACATTGATCATCTACTCAGTGTAATGCAGCATATTGTAAGTTTATTTAACAGAGATTTTCCAGAATATACACCTTGGTATGTGATGTCCTGTCTGTGGGACGATGCACATGAAACATCCCTTGCTGCATTATAATATAATAACTATAAAGGGTTTCTTCTGATGACTACGTGTCAGAATTACCAAATGATTCACATCCAATAGCAGATGATTAATTGTTCAATGTGCTCTAGTGGTGTCGTTAAACAAAACAAACAAACCTGTTCTTCCCTAATATACAATGTATCAATAGAGTGGCGGGACGTAGTTCACTGGTAAAGCGCTCGCTTGATGCGTGGTCAGTCTGGGATCCATCCCCATCGGTCTGGGATCGATCCCCGTCGGTGGTCCCTTTCGGCTATTGCTCGTTCCAGCCAGTGCTCCACGACTGGTATATCAAATGTTGTGGTATGGGTTATCCTGTCTGCGGGATGGTGCATATACAAAATTCTTTGCTACTAATTGAACAAAAATGAGCGGGTTTCATCTCTAATAATATACGTCAAAATTACCAAATTAGCCATTGATTAATAAATCAATGTATTCTAGATGTCTCGTTTAACAAAGAATTGTTTTTTTCTGCATGGCTACACGTTGAAAACAGCCCCTTTAAGATGTTGTTTTGACCTACGTTGTTAAGCCACTTACAATCTACGTGCGACGTTGTCACAATACAGTGAGATTATTCCCATGCAGTCTGCGACAATCGTTTTCGTGTGACGTGACTCACGTTAATTAAAGGTGCACCCTTGCATTACCATGTTAAAGCTGCGTTCAGTGATGCAAATAGAAACGCAGTCGCAATGTTAAAAGTCACGTGATTTCGCTGTCAACGGTTATCATTTTATTTACGGTTATATGGCGTCAGACATATGGTTAAGGACCACACATATAGTACGAGAGGAAACCCGCTGTCGCCACTTTACGGGCTACTCTTTTCGATTAGCAGGCAGGAATCTTTTATATGCACCATCCCAAAGACAAGGTAGTACATACCACGGCCTTTGATATACCAATCGTGGTGCACTGGCTGGAACGAGAAATAGCCCAATAGGCCGCCAACGGGAATGGATCTCAGACCGACCACGCATCAAGCGAGCGCTTTACCACTGACCTACGTCGTCACAGATAATGAGCTGTGTCACGCTTTGTTTGGTATAATTTACGCGTGCCTTATTTTTTGTTGTCTTTTTTTTTTTTTTTTTACTTTCCACTATATCCGCCCCCTTTTTCAAGTTAGGTGCGTCATGTTGCTCTACCTTTTCATTTCTGCAATTAATTTGTAGTTGATTAATTTCTTCCTTTTTTGAAAAACGAAACAATCTGTTTCATGAGAAAAATACTGACATGCGTAGAAGAAGAAATAATGATTGACAGATTAAGAAGTTAATCATGGTTAAGGCGTGTTCGTTAAAATCAGGCAGCCGTCCATTGGTCAACAAGAGTACCAATCCGGTAAAGCCAGTTGGGTTGTACCCATTTAATCGACAGGTATGCCATCATTATTTTTACATTTCCGTATATTTGTATTCCACCATAATGGTATTTTGATCAGAACTATTTTATTGAACACTACAGAAAATCGTGTGTACAATAGATGTACAATGTGGACTAGAGAAAATGTATTTAGCAACCTTGAGTGAACAATGACTATAAGTAATTAAAATTAAAAATATAAAGCATCTTATCATACCGTCCGTAGCTGACATGCATGTGTAACAAGAACACACAAACGGACAATACTGTGATACATTGATATATAGATACATAGATAGACAGATAGACAGATAGATAGGCCGGTAGACAGAAAGATAGATATAGAGATAGACATATACTAGTATAAATATAAATATATATAGTATGACTGTCAACGTGTTTCCCACTACCCAACCCGCATGATGATATCCCGGTTCTTCTTTCACAAACAAATATTTTGATCACTGGTATATTTGTGTGATATCTCCCGTCATCATTTCTTCTTGTCTTGTCTTCCTTTCTGTATGTGCCCCCACCCCCTTCTGTCTCATCACCCCCCCCCCCCCTCTCTCTCTCTCTCTCTCTCTCTCTCTCTCTCTCTCTCTCTCTCTCTCTCTCTTTAATTTCAGTCAGCTCGTACTGGATATTCAAACGGTGTATGACTGTATGTCGCCGTGTCTTTTAAAAGGAATATCTCTACTTTAAAATAAACTAGTACATGCCACGTATGTATATATGTTTACTAGTATAATATGTATGTTTGTAAAAGTTAAAGTTTGTTTTGTTTAGCGACACGACTAGGGCACATTCATTTATTAACGACTGATATATCAAAGGCCGTGGTATCTGCTATCATGTATTAATTTCATACAGTTTTCTTTGATTGTTTTATATATTGCTGTAATTAGAAACAAAATCAATTTTCACTTGGTCACTTTGGTTGTCTGATGGTGTCAGATGGGTAGTAATCTTAGGATTTAACAATGAACGGAACTGTATAGTTTTTAGATTTTTGCCGGAAGCTGTGACTGTGTTAAACAATATCACGTACTTTTGGTTCAGGCGGACGTTTTAGTCCGAGTAAGTTTGACCATATTTATCTTCTTTCTAGGTATAAACATAAAATATAAATTACTGTTTGGCAAAAACAATCCATCCCAAATTAGCACAACCAAATGTTATACATATAAATAGAAAAGAACAGACGCATTCAAACATTTTATTCGTCACTACAAGGTAAATTTATTTTTAAAATCTATTTTGACTCCTTTTGAAAACAGATTGTATAAACATTTTCGAAATATTTCTGTTGTATTGAAGATGAATGGATGGCATTAGTCATACCGAAGTTAAGAAAGATGTTATAAAAACAATATACTTGCAATAGAGAAGACTTTTACCAGTTTTCCCCTTCAAATCTGGTTTGTATAGTCACTTGCAGGTATTCATAAAAAAAACCTGTATAGTTAATTGGGATCCGATTGTTTACTCCTGTTCTGTGTAAACGTCGTTAAGCCTTAGTTTTTGGTAATCTAAACGAAGTTGGAAGGTGATACATAGGTATCGCCATCTACACAAACATTACCTATGGTCCTTAACCAGTCATAATTGATCAATCATCTGTTATAATCAGTTTTCACCAACGGATCAACTTTCATTTATGCAATCGGTTTTAATTATATTAACTTAGCATGGCAACTATCGTCGTTTTAACCGGGGTAGACGATAGAAATCAGTCATATTAATGTTAATACCTTTTTTTACACACCCGTTGGTGAGAACACCATGCGTTATTTATGATAACACATAGTTGTTTACACACGTACACGTGTATTAACAATTTCAAGACTTACGACTGGTTACTTCTAGGTGATAACCAGGTCACCAATGCCACACGCCCAATAAAAAAATAAAAATAAAAATAAAGAAACCAGCACGGTGGAACTCGATTACACTGTGACGTATAGTTAACCTGGCAATCAAGTGTCTGTGACGCGTAAGTCAGCTACAAGTGCAACGGCTGTAAATAACTTTTAGTCGAAAAAGATGTTAAAATGTGCTTATGACCTGGTGTTTGTTTGGATATGTAAGAAACAGAATAATACATTCGTGTCCGTTAGATACCATTTATCCCACAACTCGTCGTTTCAAAACAACTCGTTGTGAGATAAATGGAATCTAACGACAACTGATGTATTATTATCCAGGTCAGTGTAATATGTATTTCTAATATTGCACATCTTCGGTCTCCTTGTCACTGAGAGTAAGCAATTACACATAAAAGAGCAAATGATACACGAATGATCTGTTGGGAACAACGTCAGCCCGAAGAAGTAATAATTAATTGGACATTCTATTAAAAAGTGGAAAACACATTATTTATGTTCAATTAAGTGGTAGCTGTTTTATTGTTGGTAGACTGATTGTTCCATTGTATATCTAAATTTAATTACATGTGTGCAGGCACGGCGGAAGCAAGTGGACATTTGGGGGTGGAGGGGCTGACTGAGATCGAGGGCGCAAAGTAAAGTTTATAGAGGGTTGGATTTTGAAAACTGGATGTCCGGAAATTCTCAAATCAACTCTGTATTTAACAGTTACTGCAGTTACCTTACTGTTTTGTCATTTAGATTTATAACCCACTGCAATACTGGCGTGAACATCTGTTCTTCAGCTAAGCCTTGTGTGAACAAAGATCCATCTCAGTGCCCACAAGGATGTCCAATATCCAGTCATGGAACTATAGTCCGGTCCACCGGGATCGCATTTGTTTCATACTATCTAATTTACTACAAGTTGTTTATTTCCAAGCCGATTGATTTGTAAATTGCAAACATATATTGTATTTCTTTGTTATTTCCAAAACAATGTTGTGGTGTGTTGTCTGAGGGAAGTGGATATATAATATCTATTACTGCCATTTGACACAATGTAGCATTTTCATCTACGACCATGTGTCAAAAACAACCAAACTTAATGTGATTCAATAACCGATGTTCTAGTGGTCCATTCCCCGAATACAACTCATTAAACACAACCAGAAAACCCCACCTCTACCACCACCCGAAACTCCCCTCCCCCCCCCCCAAAAAAAAAAAACAACAAAAACAACAAACAAACAAAACAAAAAACAAAACAAAGCAAAACAAACAAAAAAAACAAAAAACAAAACAAAGCAAAACAAACAAAACATCAACAAAAAATTCTCAAAGCATTATTTTATTGAACATGTGAATGCTACTGCGCATCATTCTATGTGTACATGTTTGGTAATTACAACATTGTCAACGTGTTTCATCTCGTATAATGCGCATCATTCTATGTGTACATGTTTGGTAATTACAACATTGTCAACGTGTTTCATCTCGTATAATGCGCATCATTCTATGTGTACATGTTTGGTAATTACAACATTGTCAACGTGTTTGATCTCGTATAATGCGCATCATTCTATGTGTACATGTTTGGTAATTACAACATTGTCAACGTGTTTCATCTCGTATAATGCGCATCATTCTATGTGTACATGTTTGGTAATTACAACATTGTCAACGTGTTTCATCTCGTATAATGCGCATCATTCTATGTGTACATGTTTGGTAATTACAACATTGTCAACGTGTTTCATCTCGTATAATGCGCATCATTCTATGTGTACATGTTTGGTAATTACAACATTGTCAACGTGTTTCATCTCGTATAATGCGCATCATTCTATGTGTACATGTTTGGTAATTACAACATTGTCAACGTGTTTCATCTCGTATAATGCGCATCATTCTATGTGTACATGTTTGGTAATTACAACATTGTCAACGTGTTTGATCTTGTAAATTGAAAAAGAAAGTAAAGAGGTATACATATGAAAATACAGACACAAATGTATAATTATAAATAGAAGACTCACAGAAAAGACAGAACACGACGGAAGAAAGGACGCAAACGAAGGAGGAAGGAAGGAAGGAAGGAAATAACTAATTTGTTCGTTTAATGACTGATTTAATTAATTAATTAATTAATTAAATTGAATTATAAAAAAACGATACTAAAACTCATTAAACTACACAGATCGACTGACAATGCGGGGCTCATGATTCGAAAGCGAGAAACCGACAATATGAAAATAACAAATCTAGGACATCTAAGAAATACTGAACTCGCTATTCTAATATTAAAACAACAACAACAAACAAGTTTAATTTGGTAGGATTCGAGTCTATTTTACCGATTCGCATGCTGTGTTACAGTCCATGATCTTAACCGCTCAACTATTTAGTCGGCTATGATCAATCCTGGATGCCAGATGGACTAGTTTTTATTACAATGGCTGCGTCACCGTGCATATGGGTTTCTAATCCCAAACTGGTGTATCCAGATGTGATGGATGACAGCGGTAAACCAGTAGCACCACCAGCTTCAGATTTGCATCGCTGGGTTATGTTGGTTCATTTTCCATCTGATGCCACAGGACGCCAGACGTTGTCTGATGATGTCTCGATAAGTTGACGAACTTCCTATCAGGACGTAAAAGTTCTGTCCGAAATTGAGCATGTAGATTAACTTAAAGATTGGCCTGAGTGTTCTGCTTAATATCAGAGCTTTCAAATCAATGTGTAGAGTCGTTAATGCCACTTCAACAACCTCCGATACTGATGCTGGTAACAAAGTGAGAAAAGCTAAAAGAGAAACCAACACCAGAGGGCGCGTTGATTTATCTTGCTGACGACTACCTGAATTAGTAAAAGTCTTCCTGAAATTGTGGCTTCGTTGGATTTTAACAATGATTAGGACATTCAGGACCAAAATAATCAAACATGGCAGGGTGGAGGAAAATATCAATCGAATAAAAACATAATAATAAGTATATTGATTTGAAGGGCGGCATTGGTCGTCCACCACGTCCACGCTAAGCAAAAACGGAACCATTAAAAGCTGAGATAGACCAAGCATTGTAGAGCAGACGATAATGGCTTTCCTTCGGGTACAAAATATTGCTCGAGTCAGTGGAAAGGAGACACATACATATCTGTCAAGTGAAAGTCCAGCCACTAGCCATGGCGAAAGAACCATGGCAAAAAACGTGAAGTTGAACAACGCTTTACACATGCTGCTGTTTATTGACGTAAGACTCTGCAAGGCGAATGATCTCTGAGAGTCCCTCACCAATCTCATGCTTAGCAGCAAACAGTCAGAAACAGCCATAAATCTTAGGTACACAGAATATGATAGACAATTAAGTTTTTTGTCTCCCATCATTATAAACAATAGGGTGTTTCCTATAATACCCAGAACAAAAATGCACAACACAATGAACCAGTAACTGAATCCATATATTTCAAAATATATTTCAACGGATTCTAAAGGACGGATTGTCGATTCATCGTCGTTGCCAGAAGAGTTTCCATAATTAAAGTTGTCAAGACCAGTCGAAATATTTATGAAACTGGATGTTTGATTCATTGAACATGGTCGCTGTGTTGAGGCTGTCATCTTTGTCCTTGTCAAAGTGCCCTCTGGAAACAAAAATAACAAAACATATTTTTATCATAATTTGCATTATTACTGTTGCATCTGTAGTGTGTCCGTTTGTTATAGTAAACTATCGGGAAAATTATGTAGAATTAAATGTCGACCAGACAGGATTTTTAAAATAGCCATTTAGATAAGAAAGTGTGAACGAAAACAAATGTCAAACGCTTGTTTTAGTGACAATTGATTTAGAAGATACACGGGGATTGTTAAATTGTACAATGGCAAACTTTCGTTTTGAACAAACGGAATTGATATATAATATAATATAATAATAATAATAATAATAATAATAATAATAATAATAATAATAATAATATAGATGATATTTCATGTTTTTGTCAAATATGATTTATATCTCATCGAGTGAAGTTGGCAATTATATTTCACGAGTCACGCTTGCGCATCGAGTATGATATGATTGCAAACTTCACGAGATGAGATATAAATCATATTTGACAATTAACGTGATTTTATTTTTTATTGTATAACTTTTGGCAATTTGCATTTATTTTTAAAATGCCACCATAAAAATAGTTCCGGCTTTCTTACAGTGAACATAACACTTTCTACAGTAAGGATAACATATTTTAGAGTCAAATAGCGAAATTTTCACTCTAAAATATGTTATCGTCACTGAGTGACTGATAACACTTTTATTTCACTGATATTTTAAGATATTTCACTAAATGTTATATACTAAATAGAGAATAACTAGATAATGATATCGGATATCTGCTTTATCCTGTGAAGGTAAGAATGGGAAATTCCGCGAGACTCTGAGGAGCGGAATTTTTTATTCGGCCTCAAAAGGATAAAACAGATATCCGACGTCATTAACTACTTATTATGTTTATCCTGCAAAAATTAAGGGAAAACACTATTATTTTTGTTATTTCAGCCACATTGTACGATGACCTAGAGGTCAAATGAGCAATTTTGTAATGTAGCTATGTGTGTGAGGTCATATGAGTGACGTCAAAAGTCATATCCTGCTAGTTGACTTTGCTTTATCCGTCATCTTAATATGTCAATAGAAACGGTGGCAGGATAAATACTACTACTACTACTACTACTACTACTACTACTACTACTACTACTACTACTACTACTACTACTACTACTACTACTACTAATAATAATAATAATCATCATCATAATAATAACAATAAATACTATTACTACTACTACTAGTACTACTACTACTACTACTACTACTACTACTACAACTACTACTACTAGTGATGATGTTGTTGATGATGATGATGATGATGATGATGATGATGATGATGATGATGATGATGATACAAAATGAAAACTGGTTGTATCTATGTTTTTTTTTTAAATATAAAAGAAGCTTCGGACAACGTGATGCCCTTACTCCATGTATGTTCATTATACTGTTTGAGATGCTGCATTTTAGTTAATATAATAATTTTGTATTAATCCAAATATGGAACAATGATGGCTGCAATAATCCAATGTTCCGTAATCGGTACATTTCTGTTTTTAATTTATGTGAATGACATTGCCGATGAACTTAATTGTATAACGAGACTAGTCGCATATGATACCAGTTTAACAGCAACATCGTATAACTTAAGCATTGCGTTATTTAATCTAAAAATAAAATAAATGTACAGAAATTCAAATAGTCAAATAAACTAAAAACAACTCGCTTTATTATGCAGTTAACACACCCCCGAGTAAATATTTCGTATTTTGGTATCCCAGTTGTTAATATAATATTTAAAAGCTTACAATACTGAACTCGTGATACCACATGAACTAGCTGACAATACTAAACTTGTGATACCAGATGAACTAGGTGACAATACTTAACTCGTCATACCACATGCACTAGCTGACAATACTTAACTCGTGATACCAGATGAACTAGCTGACAATACTTAACTCGTGATACCACATAAACTAGCTGACAATACTTAACTCGTGATACCAGATGAACTAGCTGGCAATACTTAACTCGTGATACCACATAAACTAGCTGACAATACTTAACTCGTGATACCAGATGAACTAGCCGACAATACTTAACTCGTCATACCACATACACTAGCTGACAATACTTAACTCGTGATACCACATAAACTAGCTGACAATACTTAACTCGTCATACCACATGCACTAGCTGACAATACTTAACTCGTGATACCAGATGAACTAGCTGACAATACTTAACTCGTGATACCACATAAACTAGCTGACAATACTTAACTCGTGATACCAGATGAACTAGCTGACAATACTTAACTCGTGATACCACATAAACTAGCTGACAATACTTAACTCGTGATACCAGATGAACTAGCCGACAATACTTAACTCGTCATACCACATACACTAGCTGACAATACTTAACTCGTGATACCACATAAACTAGCTGACAATACTTAACTCGTCATACCAGATGAACTAGCTGACAATACTTAACTCGTAATACCAGATGAACTAGATGACAGCACTTAGCTCGTGATACTAGGTGAACTAGATGACAATACTAAATTCGTGATACCACATGGACTAGCTGACAATACTTAACTCATGATACCAGATGAACTAGGTGACAATACTTAACTCGTGATACCAGATGAACCTGATGACAGTACTTAACTCGTAATACCACATGCACTAGCTAACAATACTTAACTCGTGATACCAGATGAACTAGCTGACAATACTTAACTCGTGATACCAGATGAACTAGCCGACAATACTTAACTCGTCATACCACATACACTAGCTGACAATACTTAACTCGTGATACCACATGAACTAGCTGACAATACTTAACACGTCATACCACACGGACTAGCTGACAATACTTAACTCGTGATACCAGATGAACTAGCTGACAATACTTAACTCGTGATACCAGATGAACTAGATGACAGCACTTAACTCGTATTACCACATGCACTAGCCGGCAATACTTAACTCGTGATACCAGATGAACTAGATGACAGCACTTAACTCGTATTACCACATGCACTAGCCGGCAATACTTAACTCGTGATACCAGATGAACTAGCTGGCAATACTTAACTCGTGATACCAGATGAACTAGCTGACAATATTTAACTCGTGATACCAGATGAACTAGCTGACAATATTTAACTCGTGATACCACATAAACTAGCTGACAATACTTAACTCGTAATACCAGATGAACTAGCTGACAATACTAAACTCGTGATACCAGATGAACTAGATGACAGTACTTAACTCGTAATACCACATGCACTAGTTGACAATACTTAACTCGTGATACCAGATGAACTAGGTGACAATACTTAACACGTCATACCAAATGGACTAGCTGGCAATACTCAACTCGTGATACCAGATGAACTAGATGACAATACTAAATTCGTGATACCACATGGACTAGCTGACAATACTTAACTCGTGATACCAGATGAACTAGCTGACAATACTTAACTCGCCATACCAGATGGACTAGCTGACAATACTTAACACGTCATACCACATGGACTAGTTGACAATACTTAACTCCTGATACCAGATGAACCTGATGACAGTACTTAACTCGAAATACCACATGCACTAGCTGGCAATACTTAACTCGTGATACCAGATGAACTAGCTGACAATATTTAACTCGTGATACCACATAAACTAGCTGACAATACTTAACACGTGATACCAGATGAACTAGCTGACAATACTAAACTCGTGGTACCAGATGAACTAGATAACAGTACTTAACTCGTAATACCACATGCACTAGTATGCGACTGATATATAACAAACCGTGGTATGTGACTGGTATATTACAAACCGTGGTATGCGACTGGTATGTTACACACCGTGGTATCTGACTGGTATATTAAAAATCGTGGTATGTGACTGGTATAATACAAACCATGGTATGTGTCTGGTATATTACAAACAATGGTATGTGACTGGTATATTACAAACCATGGTAAGTGACTGGTATATTAGAAACCGTGGTATGTGACTGGTATATTAGAACCGTGGTATGTGACTGGTATAATACAAACCGTGGTATGTGACTGGTATATTACAAACCATGGTATGTGACTGGTATATTACAAACCATGGTATGTGACTGATATAATACAAACTGTGGTATGTGACTGGTATAATACAAACCATGGTATGTGACTGGTATATTAGAAACCGTGGCATGTGACTGGTATATTAAAAACCGTGGTATGTGACTGGTATAATACAAACCGTGGTATGTGACTGGTATATTACAAACCGTGATATGTGACTGGTATATTACAAACTGTGGATGTGACTTGTATATTACAAACCGTGATATGTGGCTGGTATATTGAAAGCCACTAATATTTTATGTAGAAAAATAGATATGATATGTAACTATATTCGTTAAAAAGTATCCGTTAGTCCATAACATCTTGCAAATTGCAGCAAACTCAGGAATGTCACTTTAACATCCCAAAACTAATAAAGGAAGTGATTGCTCTGCCGAATATTTATATACTGTGGAGCGTTTTATATGGACTGCCAAAAATAAATGAGAGAACGGTGAGATGATCGGACTATTTAATAATATAGAAACAAAAAGAAGAAGTAATTTCGACATCACATTTTCAACGAAGGTCTAACGTTTAAAGTCCGATCTATATGTCCACGTGTATGACCTCATTAAGGACGTTAAGGTGCACAGCTTGTAGGGACGAGATGGGTTGCATCCCGTCAACCCCCACCCACCCAAAAAACCACAAACAAAAACACCAAGAAAACCCACAACAAAAAACCCAACAACAACAAAACAAACAAACAAACACAAAAAACAAGAGTGAAAGTCATTAGATGCAGAAGATGTAGTGCTGTCCTGAAATATAGATCTTGAGAAGCTGAATCCCTCTGAACAAAAGGATATCGGACTATAGTCCAGTCGTCATGGTTGGTATAGTGGTGCGACTGAGGATACGAGATGGTACCACTATGAAACAAAGTAATGTATAGAAAATAGTAGTAGGGGCTGACAACACTTACGATTTCTTCTTAGTGTGGGGCGGTCAATCTTTCAGTGCTGCTAGGACAGGTAGATACTAAACGCGAACAACCGTGGCGTTCTGCACAATGGTCGTCATACGAGTCACGGAAAAATATGTCGACAAAAGTCAGCCGGAAAAATGACGTGTAAGCAAGGTAGTTTACTAGAAGATAATCCAACCTGGTGGTGGAGACTGTCGAAACGAGAAGCATCCTAGCATTCAATCAGTTCCAATGGCCGCATACATCGGAGTAGAAAACTCCATTTTGTTGAAAAAACCCAACAACCAGGATTCCCATGTCGAGCAAACGAAAGCACGTGCAGTGTGCAAAGCCAAAACAAGCACGTCTTACCGCGTGTGCTCCAGGCGGGGAATGTGCTCTTTCAAAACAAGCACGTCCTACCGCGTCGTGCTCCAGGCGGGGAATGTGCTCTTTCAAAACAAGCACGTCCTACCGCGTCGTGCTCCAGGCGGGGAATGTGCTCTTTCAAAACAAGCACGTCTTACCGCGTCGTGCTCCAGGCGGGGAATGTGCTCTTTCAAAACAAGCACGTCTTACCGCGTCGTGCTCCAGGCGGGGAATGTGCTCTTTCAAAACAAGCACGTCTTACCGCGTCGTGCTCCAGGCGGGGAATGTGCTCTTTCAAAACAAGCACGTCTTACCGCGTCGTGCTCCAGGCGGGGAATGTGCTCTTTCAAAACAAGCACGTCTTACCGCGGGTGCTGTGCTCTTTCAAAACAAGCACGTCTTACCGCGTCGTGCTCCAGGCGGGGAATGTGCTCTTTCAAAACAAGCACGTCTTACCGCGTCGTGCTCCAGGCGGGGAATGTGCTCTTTCAAAACAAGCACGTCTTACCGCGGCGTGCTCCAGGCGGGGAATGTGCTCTTTCAAAACAAGCACGTCTTACCGCGTCGTGCTCCAGGCGGGGAATGTGCTCTTTCAAAACAAGCACGTCTTACCGCGGCGTGCTCCAGGCGGGGAATGTGCTCTTTCAAAACAAGCACGTCTTACCGCGGCGTGCTCCAGGCGGGGAATGTGCTCTTTCCAAGCACGTCTTACCGCGTCGTGCTCCAGGCGGGGAATGTGCTCTTTCAAAACAAGCACGTCTTACCGCGTCGTGCTCCAGGCGGGGAATGTGCTCTTTCAAAACAAGCACGTCTTACCGCGTCGTGCTCCAGGCGGGGAATGTGCTCTTTCAAAACAAGCACGTCTTACCGCGTCGTGCTCCAGGCGGGGAATGTGCTCTTTGAAAACAAGCACGTCTTACCGCGTCGTGCTCCAGGCGGGGAATGTGCTCTTTCAAAACAAGCACGTCTTACCGCGTCGTGCTCCAGGCGGGGAATGTGCTCTTTCAAAACAAGCACGTCTTACCGCGTCGTGCTCCAGGCGGGGAATGTGCTCTTTCGAAACAAGCACGTCTTACCGCGTCGTGCTCCAGGCGGGGAATGTGCTCTTTCGAAACAAGCACGTCTTACCGCGTTGCTCCAGGCGGGGAATGTGCTCTTTCAAAACAAGCACGTCTTACCGTGTGCTCCAGGCGGGGAATGTGCTCTTTCGAAACAAGCACGTCTTACCGCGCGTCTCCAGGCGGGGAATGTGCTCTTTCAAAACAAGCACGTCTTACCGCGTCGTGCTCCAGGCGGGGAATGTGCTCTTTCAAAACAAAACAAGCACGTCTTACCGCGCGTCGTGCTCCAGGCGGGGAATGCGCTCTTTCAAAACAAGCACGTCTTACCGCGTCGTGCTCCAGGCGGGGAATGCGCTCTTTCGAAACAAGCACGTCTTACCGCGTCGTGCTCCAGGCGGGGAATGTGCTCTTTCAAAACAAGCACGTCTTACCGCGTCGTGCTCCAGGCGGGGAATGTGCTCTTTCAAAACAAGCACGTCTTACCGCGGCGTGCTCCAGGCGGGGAATGTGCTCTTTCAAAACAAGCACGTCTTACCGCGGCGTGCTCCAGGCGGGGAATGTGCTCTTTCAAAACAAGCACGTCTTACCGCGGCGTGCTCCAGGCGGGGAATGTGCTCTTTCAAAACAAGCACGTCTTACCGCGGCGTGCTCCAGGCGGGGAATGTGCTCTTTCAAAACAAGCACGTCTTACCGCGTCGTGCTCCAGGCGGGGAATGTGCTCTTTCAAAACACATTTCCTTTTCTCTTTACATAAAGAGAACCTAGAATATATTTTTAAAATAAATAACGATGCACTGACTAAACTGCTGAAAGACGACCTGACTAAGTGGATGAACACTTGAACCAAACACTAGCCCCCCCTCCCCCTTCCCAACAAACAAAAACAAACCCACAAAAAAAAAAGAAAAAAAAAAGAAAAAGAAATAAAAACGTTTTGCTAGTATGGGGTATAGTGCTTATTAATTATGGAAATAACCATTCTAATTGTGTGACATTAGGCGTATTCATTAACATAATACCAGTCATGTAAACTACAGAACTGGCATTTCAGTGTGTGTGGTATTTGAAGTATGTGATCCTGCGACATGAGCACCTGAAGCGAGCACCCAATCGACTGAGCTAAATCCAGCTCCATGGTGTTCAAATACCAGGAATTGCCACTTTGCTATTCTGTAACACAAACCAAACAGTTCCACCTGCCTTACGCGAGTCTGCCTCATGGTGTTTAAATACCAGGTATTGCCACTTTGATATTCTGTAACACAAACCAAACAGTTCCGCCTGCCTTACGCGAGACTGCCTCATGGTGTTTAAATACCAGGTATTGCCACTTTGATATTCTGTAACACAAACCAAACAGTTCCACCTGCCTTACGCGAGTCTGCCCCATGGTGTTTAAATACCAGGAATTGCCACTTTGATATTCTGTAACACAAACCAAACAATTCCACCTGGCTTACGCGAGTCTGCCCCATGGTGTTTAAATACCAGGAATTGCCACTTTATATTCTGTAACACAAACCAAACAGTTCCGCCTGGCTTACGCGAGTCTGCCCCATGGTGTTTAAATACCAGGAATTGCCATTTTGATATTCTGTAACACAAACCAAACAGTTCCACCTGCCTTACGCGAGTCTGCACCATGGTGTTTAAATACCAGGAATTGCCACTTTGATATTCTGTAACACAAACCAAACAGTTCCACCTGCCTTACGCGAGTCTGCCCCATGGTGTTTAAATACCAGGAATTGCCACTTTGATATTCTGTAACACAAACCAAACAATTCCACCTGGCTTACGCGAGTCTGCCCCATGGTGTTTAAATACTAGGTATTGTAACTTTAATATTCTGTAACACAAACCAAACAGTTCCGCCTGGCTTACGCGAGTCTGCAGACGCGCATAACAATTGCAGAATGTTCATCACCATGCAGAATCGTTATTGATCCGTGCAAAAATCAATTTTCATGCAGAACAGGTGCTGAATTGTTTTTAATTGCGCAGAATGTTCGATGTTCATTGCTTCAAATAAAACAAGACATTATTAAAAACTGAACTGGTAACTTTCTCCTAGTGATGATCTGTGTTGGAAATAGGCTGTTGGTTAGACGAATGGGAGAGTATAGCTTTTTTCCCCTATTAACATAAACGTAGCGGAATTTGGGCGTGGTGTTCTGGCCTTGTTTTGCCCGTTGTAACTTTTGTAGGTTACGGATTCCGCCGAAGACTGGTGTACTAAACAAAAAAAAAGAGAGAGAGAAAAGTTTAATTTAAAACCACACCACTAGAGCAGATTTATTAATTAATCAACGGTGATTCCGAATCGTAGTCATGAGAGGAAACCCGCTACATTTTTTTTCCATTAGCAGCAAGAGATCTTTCATATGCAGTTTCCCACAGTGAGGAAAACACATACCACGGCCATTGACCAGTTGTGGTGCACTGGTTGGAACGAGAAAAAACCGATCAGTTGAATGGATCCATCGATGTGGTTCGATCCTGCGACGCACGCACCTCATGCGAGGACTCAACCGACTGAGCTAAATCCCGCCCCCTAAATAAAATATGTTCCATAAATGTGAAACAGGATTTTATAATGCCATTTGGGCGGGACGTGTCCCAGTGGTGAAGCGTTCGCTTGATGCGCGGTCGGTCTGGGATCGATCCTCGTCGGTGGACCCAGTGGGCTCTTTCTCGTTCCAGCCAGTTCTCTACAACTGGTGTAACAAAGGCCGTGGTATGTGTTATTCTGTCTGTGGGATGGTGCATATAAAAGATATCTGCTGCTAACGGAAAAGACGAGTAGTCCATGAAGTGGCGACAGCGGGTTTCCTCTCTCAATATATGTGTGGTCCTTAACCATATGCCCGACGCCATGTGACCGTAAATAAGATGTGTTGAGTGCGTCGTTAAATAAAACATGTCCTTCCTTCCTTCTATAATGACATCATATTTAATATATATAATAATTATAATAACATACATCAGTTGTTTGGAGGCAATATTTAAGAATCTAGTTTCAAAATGGTGATACTAGATCGAGTAACCTCTAGCCAGGCTCTCTAAAGTTAAAGCTTCCGTGTTCGTCCATCACAGTGAAAGACTTAAACACCACCCATTTATGGACGATCTTGTGGGTCCAGGTGTCATGTCCTACATATAAATAGAACACTGAAGACATAACTAGATCGAGTAACCTCTAGCCAGGCTCTCTAAAGTTAAAGCTTCCGTGTTCGTCCATCACAGTAAAATACTTAAACACCACCCATTTATGGACGATCTTGTGGGTCCAGGTGTCATGTCCTACATATAAATAGAACACTGAAGACATAACTAGATCGAGTAACCTCTAGCCAGGCTCTCTAAAGTTAAAGCTTCCGTGTTCGTACATCACAGTGAAAGACTTAAACACCACACATTTATGGACGATCTTGTGGGTCCAGGTGTCATGTCCTACATATAAATAGAACACTGAAGACATAACTAGATCGAGTAACCTCTAGTCAGGCTCTCTAAAGTTAAAGCTTCCGCGTTCGTCCATCACAGTGAAAGACTTAAACACCACATATTTATGGACGATCCTGTGTGTCCAGGTGTTATGTCCTATATATAAATAGAACACTGAAGACATAACTAGATCGAGTAACCTCTAGCCAGCCTCTCTAAAGTTAAAGCTTCCGTGTTCGTCCATCACAGTGAAAGACTTAAACACCACACATTTATGGACGATCTTGTGTGTCCAGGTGTCATGTCCTACATATAAATAGAACACTGAAGACATAACTAGATCGAGTAACCTCTAGCCAGGCTCTCTAAAGTTAAAGCTTCCGTGTTCGTCCATCACAGTGAAAGACTTAAACACCACACTTTTATGGACGATCTTGTGGGTCCAGGTGTCATGTCCTACATACAAATAGAACACTGAAGATATAATTTGAATTAAAACTACATTCCCTGGAATATTTTTATTATTTAAGCATATAGAACAGAAAATCCAATTACGTTTGGTGCATATATGACGCCGCACTCCGCATTGGTTTCACTACGCTGGCTTATCCAGGTCAAAAACAAAGCCATGATTTTGAAAGTGAAACACTTTTGACGGGCTCGTACCGATCTCGGTTTTCATTGGCTTATCACAAGTATAGAATTCCCCAAGAAGAGATCACGTGAGATTTCGCAATTTTTGAACAAATTTAATTGTCTTGATTGAGGGGTCGTCTCATATCTCCAAAACATATTTATATCCATAGAGGTATGGTACAACGCCTTTCCAGGGGTCGGTGAGTGGGGGATTTGCCTTGAAATGTTGACAGTGGCCAGCTGTTGGCATACGCGTTACATGTAACGGGGTGTTACTAATTACGTAACGCTCTAGGGGTAGAGGAAGAGCGTACTGTGTTCGATTCACGTCACATTTTTCAAGACTATATGTTATTTTTATTCATTACTTAGACCTAAAAAGGTGTTTTTTGGAAACGTGCGGTCAGTCTAGGATCGATCTCCATCAGCGGGTATACAAAAATACCATGGTATGTGATATCCTGTCTGTGGAATGGAACAAAGAAACAATCCCTTGCTTAAAAAAAATGTAGCGGGTTTCTAAGGCGCGTGTGCAGGGATTTCAGCGGGGTTGGGGTTATAGACTGTGTTGAGCGAAGTTTATATGTGGCCATGCTCCCCCCAAAAATACATTTCAACTTTGTTTAAGCTTGGGCAAGTAAGGGTTTCGACCTCCAATACCCTCCCCCTGCACATGCACCCGATTCCTCTCTAAGATTATATGTCAAAATTACCAAATGTTAGACATCCAGCAGCAGATGGAAGGAAGGATAGGATATGTTTTATTTAACGACGAACTCAACACATTTTATTTACGGTTGTATGGGTTCGGATGATTATTAAATCAATATGCTTTATCTCTGATGTCGTTAAACAACCCCTCCCCCCAAATTTACCCTTTCCAAACGAAATAATATTTATTTGAATTTGTCGATTTTAACACGTAAAATTAAGAAGTGAAAACGTTCATTGTCTACTTTAGTATATTTTATTTTATCGGCAAACGCACGTGTAAACTGAAACTGACAACAGGCTCTCGTTTGTGCTTTGCCGAGCTATGGCGGCACAGACGACGAATCAAGCGTATACGTTTGACGATATCCGTTCATAGCGAACACACACGGCTTTTTCAAAAGTGCATTTGAGCTTGTATTTCACATTTATACATGATGTTATAATATGGTAACCAGATAATGTAACTTTAAACATGAAAAGACAATTGAACAGCTGGTAATAATTTGAAACAGTTATCTTCAGATTATATATTTTTATTTTGCAGCATATGCCACAGAATTCGTCAAATTCTACCGCAGAATATATCTAATAGAACGGAATTCGGGGGGGGGGGGGGGGGGGGGTCTGATCAAAGAACTAGCAGTCCTCCATACGGGTTTCAAGACGGAGAGTCATACCTTTTCGTAGTCGTCGGAAAGTGAGGAGGGGGCAGGGAAGCACTATCCCCGAAGTCTTAAGAGTATCCACCAACCCGATAAATGTTAATTATATTAACACCTTGGTTCATATTCCTGGAACAAAAGACAAAGCAATATATTGTTCCAGAGGTATTTATTATACAACACAATTACAACGTTCTATTTGAAAATCTAATTTTAACAGGTATTCTCATTTTCTTTCCTTCCTTCCTTTCGACTCGTCGGTGGGTTATTTCTCGTTCCAGCCAGTGCACCACGACTGGTATATCCATAGTATGTGCTATCCTGTCTGTGGGATGGTGCATATAAACGATTCCTTGCTACTGATGGAAACATGTAGCAGGTTTCCTCTCTATATTTCAAAATGACCATGTGTTTGACATCCAATAGCCGATGATGAATAAATACATTCGCTCTAGTGGTGTCGTCAAACAAACTTTTTGTCGTGATAATGTACTTACATTATGTGATCACAGTGTAATGCAGTTCTGTTCTGTTATTAATCAGGGAGAAGGTGTATTTTCGTGGGAATTTAGGAATGAAAGCAAACAACCTGGTCTAGTCTTTGAACAATCATTTCAAAAACAGTGATTATATTCATATTGTGTTTCTATCACCATGTTGAGAAGATATTTCATGGGTCATTAATGTCGGCTCTAAAAAATATTATGTAATATTAAAGATAATTATTCCTAAAGTACATGTTTTTGTTAGAGTACTCGAACATAATTGTTATTTCTCGTCGGTTTAAAATGTTTCATTTAAGTAATGAAAATAAATAAAAACCGACAAACATTTCGTGATGACAAGGGGAGATAATTATAATATTCACCTTCCACACAACACATAACACGATGCAACAATTATGTTACGTAACTCTAGGCAAAGTGTCATACAAATCTATGGAAAAGTCGCTTTTCCTCGTCAAAATTAAATATCCTTGGCATTAACAATTATTTTGTGTCATATTATTAGCTAACTAAGGTGAATACATAGCAAACAGAATTGAAAACATCGTTTATGAATGATAAGCACATTATGTAATAACCTGCGTTATGCTCTGTGACGTCATAATAAACTCAAATCCGACCTCTGTTTTTATCGTTTAGTCTTATTGTTAGCAAACAATAATTTTAGTTATATCTACATAAATCAGCCGGCCGCTATTGTGTTTTATTGTATATGTAAAAAAGGGTTCTGTTTAAACATTGATTTATTAAAGGGCATTCCTGAGTTTACTGCATTGCAATATGCTTCCGACTAATAAAATATTTCTACGAATTAACTTACGTATTAATTATATATATATAGAATATCAGTGTCTGTATATCCAATATGTTTCTGGTCGTCTTAATATTTGTAAGAAGCTCAAACGGGATTTTGTCTTCAAATAATTTTGTTCGTACTGAAAAAAAAAAAAAAATTGGAAATAAAATGAAATTTAACCTAGTACAAATATTAGAACGATCAGAAACACTTTTAATATACAGCCACTAATAGTGTATGTAGAAAAAAACATATATATGTAATTACAATCGTTAAAAAGTATGTTAGACGATAACATCTTAAAAATTGCAGCTAACTTAGGAATTACCCTTTAAACATTGCAGCAAACTCAATTGGTAATTGTGACATGTAATATGTTGCGGAAACCAGCTCATTTATAAATTAAACAAATGCCATTAGCAGCAATCGTTTTATATATATATATATATATATATATATATATATATATATATATATATATATATATATATATATATATATCCATTTTCAATAGACATACGAGTGTTTGCCCTATGTCTACTGACCCATTTGTAATATTTGAAATTTTAAATTGTTTTCGGAAGCATTGATGATTTACTATAAATCTGAAAAAACAAAACGGTTATCAACAATCAAGACCGCATTTTCTTTTATTTAACGACGCAAATAGAGTACATTGATTTTTTATCTTATCATCGGCTGTTTGACGTCAAACATATGGTCATTCTGACACTGGTTTTTGTTTTAGAGAAAACCCGCTGTCGCCACATTGCTAATCATTTACGGCAGGCAGCAAGGGATATTTTAGTTGCGCTTGCCACATGCAGGATAGCACGAACCATGACCTTCGTTGAACCAGTTATGGATCACTGGTCGGTGCAAGTGGTTTTACACCTACTCAATGAGCCTTGCGGAACACTCACTCAGGGTTTGGAGTCGGTTATCTGGATTAAAAATCCCATGCCTCGACTGGAATCCGAACCCAGTACCTACCAGCCTGTAAACCGATGGCCTAACCACGACGCCACCGAGGCCGGTTGTACAATATAGAGTCTAATTGGCATTTGGTAAACTATTGGTTGATTCCAATGTATCCCTATTGAGTGCCTCATCTACAGACAAAACAAAATCCCGTGGATAGCCTTTACTGGACAGTACATTCTTCCTGTATCGCTCAAAAGAGGGGCGGGACGTAGCTCAGTGGTACAGCGCTCGACTGATGCGTGATCGATATACGATCGATTCCCGTCGGTGGGCCCTTGGGCTATTTTACGTTCCAGCCAGTGCTCCATGACTGCTGTAACAAACGCCATGGTATGTATTATTCTGTCTGTAGGATAGTGCATATAAAAGATCCCTTGCTGCTAATCGAAAAGAGTAGCCCATAACGTGGCGACATCGGGTTTCCTCTCTCAATATTTGTGTGGTCCTTAGCCATATCACCGTAAATAAAATGTGTGGAGTCTGTCGTTATATAAAACATCTCCGTCCTGCTCTCAAAAAGAGGACTGCCACCCCGTAGTAGTTTACTAATTCAAAAGTCAGATCTCTTTGAAATAAAAATAGATGTTATGACATGAACTTGTTAATCATTGTCACAACGGCGACGATGTCAGGTGTTCGCGCACGTTGAGCATAACGTGTCCTAATGGTAGGGTATGTATGTCCAAGTAAACAGCCATGACCCATAGAGAGAAAGTCCTACAGGTTTCTAACCCGTTTCCATGTCGCTGAATTAGTATGTGTGTGTGTGTGTGTGTGTGTGTGTGTGTATATATATATATATATATATATATATATATATATATATATATATATATATATATATATGTGTGTGTGTGTGTGTGTGTGTGTCTCTATATGTGCGCGCGCGGACATGTGTGTGTATGCCTGTATGTGTGTGTGTGTGTGTGTGTGTGTGTGTGTGTGTGTGTGTGTGTGTGTGCGTTTCATGGAAGATGAGGCATGGAAAGATGAAATATCTCATCATTGTTCGAGGCTGTCTCTGGATCAACTTCATATACAGCTAACACCTCTCTGACAATGCTGCCATCTGACATGGCCGCCATTTACGAGACGGTTTTCTCAATAGTTTGAGTTGTAAATGCTGTCAAACCGCTATTCAAACTGCTATATCCATATTTTATTAATATGTGAGATGTATCCGTGATCTATCTGAGACAACTGTATCTTGATTTTAAGATGGTCACCATTTATTCATAAACTGATGAAGAATTCGTATTTCGTCTAAACCATTACGACAAATGGCATGATAGTTTTTATTAATTCAGATTGCAATACAGTATAATTGAGCTGTTGAAGTGATTTTAAAAAAAGAGTTCCAAAATATGTAAGTTGAAATTGTTTTAATGGACCATTTGGCAGCTACATTAAACTGTACCTTTACATTTAATTAAGAATGCTAAGTTGGCACATTCGCAGATGATACATTATGTGTATAGCAGTTGAAATTGTAGTTTTAGAAGATTTAGAACTCAAGATACCGACAAAGACGTCTAGTAAATGATGGCCATCTTGAAATCAAGATCAAATTTGTCAGAAACATCACATATATTAACAAAGTATGGGTATGACAGTTTGGATTGTGGTCTGAGAGCATTTAGAACTCAATATTTGAACAAAACCGTCTCGTACATGGCGGCCATCTTGCAATTAATGTACAGTTTGTCCGATATATCACAGATACATCACACACATTAATAAATCATGGATATATCAGTTTTAATTGTGGTCTGGCATCATTTGGAACTCAAAATACTGACACAATTATTTCGTAAATGGCGGCCGTCTTAAAATCAAGATATAATTTGTCCTAAGAACTGACAAATTGGCTGATAGGACAAAATCTAATCATAGGAACTACAGAAACCACACAAATAATTTGGTGCTTTTATCCGCTCTGCAACCATCAGTCAGCTAAGCTATTGGACTACTGCTGACCTTTCAGGAAGAGGCGGGTTTCCTCGCCTCGTTATCTAAGACAGGCGTCACAATTAGTATATTATGTTAGAAATCTAACAGCGGAAGTTGACAATGAGGACGTCATTAAAATATTCAGTTTCTTTTTTTCTTATCTATTATTATTTTTTTAAGTAGTCACAAATTCTTAATGATCAACACGTTTTTATTTTTAACTAGAGCACGCTGATTAATCAATCATCGGATATTGGATGTTTGTTTTGTTTAACGACACCACTAGAGCAGATTGATTAATTAATCATCAAATGGACAAATGGTAATAGTCATCAGAAGAATCCCGCTGTATTTTCCATAATGCAACAAGGGATGTTTTATATGCACTTTCCCAAAAACAGGTAAGCACATACCACGGAATTTAGACTAGCTGTGGTGCACTGTTTGGAACGAGAAACAAATCAGTTGAATGGATCCACCGAGGTAGTTTGAACCTGCGACGCAAGAACCTCAAGCGAGCATTCAGCTAATACACGCGACACTTAATTCAGACTTCGTATTAAGAGTCGAAATACGCATGCGTTAAAGCCGACCAACGCCGACAATTGCCGACCATAGACAGTATTATGGGAACACAATAGCAGACGGTTTGACGATAGATCGGAGGTTAGAGTGTGTGAAACCTGTTCAGATGTGCAGATCTGCCATATATTGGTCTGCGCCCGGTACAGAGTTTATGGAAACAAGGCCTAAGACACCAAATATTCAGTTTAAAAATCTGACCAGCTGTCGTTAAATGATCTTTTCATTTCCATACCAAAATTCTTATTCTGTTATGTTCGCTTGTTAGGTCACCTGAGCAGAAAAGTGCAATCTGTTTTGTTTAACGACACTACTAGAGCTCATTTATGTATTAATCATCGGCAATTGGATGTCAAACATTTGATAATTTTGACATATAGTCTTAGAGAGGAAACCCGCTACAATTGCTTTCCATTAGATTTAAGGGGTCTTTTATATGTCCCGTCCCACATACAGGACAGTTTACACCACGGCCTTTGATATACCAGTCGTGGTACACTGGCTGGAACGAGAAATAGCCCAGTGGGCCCACCGACGGTGATCGATCTCAAACTGACCGCGCATCAAGCGAGCTCTTTAGCACTGGACTACGTCACGCCCCTCTGCCGTTCGAGAATATAAGACTTCATCATATGTGGTCATGTGAGATAGAAAAAGTACACCCGAGGTGGTGAAAGTTTCGACCTGGGACGACGCTTGCCTAGGGTCAGATAGATTGTTCTAGCATCGCGCAAAAGATGGTAACCCTGTCCAGTCGGCAAGAAATAAATTGTTTCATCCTCAGGTATATAGGACAGAGCTACTTCATGAAAGAAAACTATTTATTACCCATGAAGTCATATTTATCGTACGATTTCATTCGTATGTCATAACTAACTCGTATGTCCTCCTGGTATTGTCATTTAACGATTGGCTGACACGACATTCCACATATACTACTTTCTTCATACATACATTTTTACTACCAATGTAAGCTAATCGCGAGCTGTTTACGACATGCCGTAACGAGAAATACATGATTTTAATTAATTTAATAAAACATTAATTGATTATTAATGATAACTTATATTACATTATGATGTAGTTGCGACATATCAAACACTTAATTATGTTCACGACTGTTAGAAATCAATATTATATTAAGGTCGACGACAGTCACTTTCCGCACCCTTGTTTTGGCTTCGTACATAATAAATATAGCATATATTACCGTAATTTCACTTGAAATCCATATTTAGTAAAATGTACAATTTTTTATCACAATATTTTCTTCAAAAACATTAAGGTGCAGTAGTAATGTTTAAGGGTGTATACTACCAAATCAAATCCCATAGACGACAATAGTAACATATGTGGCTAAAACTCCTACCTGCAACGTATCAACCGACATAAACGCCACGGATATAAATACTACCACCCCTTACACTTAAAGTGAATCAGAAAAAAATGGCGGTCAAGCTGCTCGTTTCTGAGATAACGGGTAGCGTCTATGACTACCCTAGTTTCACACAAAATTCGAGTACTTTTTTTACAGGTACCCCATACATGTTTCAAGCACAAGGCTACTTGACACATTGGTACTAGATGAAATAAAATTGCACATTTTTTTTTACCCAAATGAAACTATTATTTTGTACAACCAACACACTCACATTAATAACCAATCACAGGACTTGTGGTGTTCACTTCTCTATCAAAAGTTGGGTGCACCTCGAATTTTGACCCAGCCGGAAGTTATTTGGTTTAGTACTACCTTAAACATATTTTGTTATTAAAACCTTAATTTTAAAATATTTTAAAATATATCTAGTTAATTTGTAGTTCTAAATATTATTTAACACTTGAAACAAACACGGCAAATACGATAGTGTATTTTATTTATGATGAAATGGTCAGCCATCTTTTTCTGTTTGTGTAAAATAATGGTTTATTTACCGAATGAATGAGAGAAAAAAATTACTCCATCATCAAGCCTCGTTCCAGGTCGAAATGTTCACCACCTCGGGTGTACTTTTTCTATCCCACATGACCACATATGATGGAGTCTTATATTCTTACATAGCTTTCTTTCATGCGGTAGCTCTGTCCTATATACCTGAGGATTAGAGAATAATAGAATCTATCACCGTTGTGAGGTATAGATAAGGCAATTCCAACCTGAGGGACAAAATTTATCTGAGGCCCTTACAAAAACATTTTGTCCCGAGTGTTGGAACTGCCTCATCTATACTTCACAACGGTGATTGATTCTTTCTCTTGCCCATTTAATGTCAGTAACACAACGTTAATTGTGTAATATACGGTTTGTTTATTGTAGAATGATTCATAAACATTTCTCCTGCAAACTCTTTAATCATACGCGGGAAAATATAGTCCTCATTATGTAACGACGGGAAAATATAGTCCTCATTATGTAACGACATTAACATGTAACAACTTACCAAAAAATATAAATTTGAAAATATTCATTTTATTAAATATTTTGAGAACAATGATGCAACGTTAAATGGCAAACATAATTTTGAAAAGCATGATTTATGACGTCACGCGTATGTAGAACTCGTCTAGCCCCCGGGTCGGACAGATTTATCTAGCCTTAGTGTCAGATTTTTCTAGCACCGTGCAAAAGCTGGATAACCCTGTCCAGTGGGCAAGGAAGAGTTATTGCGCATGGGCTGACGACATGAAATGGGTCAGTCTTGCATGGCTAGGAATGGGAGAAAAATGTATAGTAAAAACACGGAATTGCGGTCTATCACGTGACAGGCAAAGATTCCCGCTATAATACAACAATAATCATATGTTTGATGTAAATGCCTTTACATTAATAATGTTCGATTTCCACATAGTCTACACACACTACAGGAAGAAAGCCATCACCACCCATTTAATCAGATCAGTATTAAACGGGGTTGTGGTCTGATTTGTTCCTGTAGTTTTCTATTACAGAGGTGAATTCCGTGTTTTTCGCTATCGTCCAAACGTCCGTCTAGCTCTCGAACGGCAGAAACGATCATAACCGTCCAAATGTCCGTCTAGCTCTCGAACGGCAGTGATCGATCATAACCGTACAAACGTCCGTCTAACTCTCGAACTGCAGTGATCGATCATAACCGTCCAAATGTCCGTCTAGCTCTCGAACGGCAGAGAGCGATCATAACCGTACAAACGTCCGTCTAGCTCTCGAACGGCAGAGAGCGATCATAACCGTACAAACGTCCGTCTAGCTCTCGATCGGCAGAAACGATCATAACCGTCCAAACGTCCGTCTAGCTCTCGAACGGCAGAGAGCGATCATAACCGTCCAAATGTCCGTCTAACCCTCGAACGGCAGAGACTGATCATAACCGTCCACACGTCTATCTAGCTCTCAACGGCAGAGATCGATCATAACCGTTCAAACGTCCATCTAACTCTCGAACGGCAGATAGCGATCATAACTTCAAATGTTCGTCTAGCCCTCGAACGAACTGCAGAGAGCGATCATAACTTCAAATGTTCGTCTAGCCCTCGAACGAACTGCAGAGAGCGATCATAACTTCAAATGTTCGTCTAGCTCTCGAACGAACTGCAGAGAGCGATCATAACTTCAAATGTTCGTCTAGCCCTCGAACGAACTGCAGAGAGCGATCATAACTTCAAATGTTCGTCTAGCTCTCGAACGAACTGCAGAGAGCGATCATAACTTCAATGTTCGTCTAGCTCTCGAACGAACTGCAGAGAGCGACCATAACCGTCCAAACGTCCGCCTAACTCTCGAACGGCAGAGAGCGATCATAACTTCAAATGTTCGTCTAGCTCTCGAACGAACTGCAGAGAGCGATCATAACTTCAAATGTTCGTATAGCTCTCGAACGAACTGCAGAGAGCGATCATAACTTCAAATGTTCGTCTAGCTCTCGAACGAACTGCAGAGAGCGATCATAACTTCAAATGTTCGTCTAACTCTCGAACTACAGAGAGCGACCATAACTTCAAATGTTCGTCTAGCTCTCGAACGAACTGCAGAGAGCGATCATAACTTCAAATGTTCGTCTAACTCTCGAACTGCAGAGAGCGACCATAACTTCAAATGTTCGTCTAGCTCTCGAACGAACTGCAGAGAGCGATCATAACTTCAAATGTTCGTCTAACTCTCGAACTGCAGAGAGCGACCATAACTTCAAATGTTCGTCTAGCTCTCGAACGAACTGCAGAGAGCGATCATAACTTCAAATGTTCTTCTAACTCTCGAACTGCAGAGAGCGACCATAACTTCAAATGTTCGTCTAGCTCTCGAACGAACTGCAGAGAGCGATCATAACTTCAAATGTTCTTCTAACTCTCGAACTGCAGAGAGCGACCATAACTTCAAATGTTCGTCTAGCTCTCGAACGAACTGCAGAGAGCGATCATAACTTCAAATGTTCGTCTAACTCTCGAACTGCAGAGAGCGACCATAACTTCAAATGTTCGTCTAGCTCTCGAACGAACTGCAGAGAGCGATCATAACTTCAAATGTTCGTCTAACTCTCGAACGAACGGCAGAAAGCGATCATAACCGTCCAAACGTCCATCTAACTCTCGAACTGCAGAGAGCGATCATAACCGTCGAAACGTCAGTCTAGCAGAGTACTCGGACTAGTTTCTCGTGTGACGTTGATAATTGTTTGTTTTTGTTGAACGACACCACTAGATCACATTAATTTATTAATTATCGGCTACTAATTGTCTAACTTTGGTCATTTTGACATATAGTCTTATTTTTCCATTAATTGCAAGCGATCCTTTATATGAACCATTCCACAGACATGCTAGCACATACCACAGCCTTTGATATATCAGTCGTGTTGCACTGGCCGGCACGAGAAAAAAGTCCAATTGACCTGATCAGAAGGCTCTTGAGAGCGACCATTCCACAGACATGCTAGCACATACCACAGCCTTTGACATACGTCGTGTTGCACTGGCCGGAACGAGAAAAAAAGTCCCATTGACCTGATTAGAAGGCTGTTGTGAGCGACCATTCCACAGACATGATAGCACATACCACAGCCTTTGATATATCAGTCGTGTTGCACTGGCCGGAACGAGAAAAAAGTCCCATTGACATGATTAGAAGGCTCTTGAGAGCGACCATTCCACAGACATGATAGCACATACCACAGCCTTTGATATATCAGTCGTGTTGCACTGGCCGGAACGAGAAAAAAGTCCCATTGACCTGATTAGAAGGCTCTTGAGAGCGACCATTCCACAGACATGCTAGCACATACCACAGCCTTTGATATATCAGTCGTGTTGCACTGGTCGGAACGAGAAAAAAGTCCCATTGACCTGGTTAGAAGGCTCTTGAGAGCGACCATTCCACATACATGCTAGCACATACCACATCCTTTGATATACCAGTCGTGGTGCACTGTCCCATTGACCTGATTAGAAGGCTCTTGAGAGCGACCATTCCACAGACATGCTAGCACATACCACAGCCTTTGATATATCAGTCGTGTTGCACTGTCCCATTGACCTGATTAGAAGGCTCTTGAGAGCGACCATTCCACAGATATGCTAGCACATACCACAGCCTTTGATATACCAGTCGTGGTGCACTGTCCCATTGACCTGATTAGAAGGCTCTTGAGAGCGACCATTCCACAGACATGCTAGCACATACCACAGCCTGTGATATACCAGTCGTGGTGCACTGCCCCATTGACCTGATTAGAAGGCTCTTGAGAGCGACCGGGTGGGAAGTGGTCCAGTGCTAAAGCGCTCGCTTGATGCGCGGTCGGTTTAGGATCAATCCCCGTCGACGGCCCCATTGGCCGATTTCTCGTTCCAGCCTGTGATCCACAACTGGTGTCAAAAAGGCCGTGGCATGTACTATCCTGTCTGTGGGATGGTGCATATAAACGATCCCTTGCTGCTAATCGAAAAGAGTAGCTCATGAAGTAGTGACAGCGGTCAAAATATGTGCGGTCATTAACCATATGTCTGACGCCATATAACCGTAAATAAAATTATTTTTAATCCAGATACCGACTCCAAACCCTGAGTGAGTGCTCCGCAAGGCTCAATGGGTAGGTGTAAACCACTTGCACCGACCAGTGATCCATAACTGGTTCAACAAAGGCCATGTTTTGTGCTGTCCTGCCTGTGGGAAGCGCAAATAAAAGATCCCTTGCTGCTAATCGGAAGAGTAGCCCATGTAGTGGCTACAGCGGGTTTCATCTCAAAATCTGTGTGGTCCTTAGCCATAAGTCTGACACCATATAACCGTAAATAAAATGTGTTGAGTGCGTCGTTAAATAAAACATTTCTTTCTTTCTTTTTTCATTTCTTAATAACGTCAACACCGTTGGAATCTTCTGTGCCACTCTCCTAGTGGCACCAACGATGGAACCATCATTAACCTTTGTAATAATACATTCTTAAAACCTCTTTTATAACACTAGGTTGCCAACATTGGATCGAACTGCGGTTGGACACGGTGGAGGATGGGATGCCTGAGGTTAGTGTTTCTTTGGGACCATAGGGCGTAGTCGGTTTGGCCTTAGGTTCTGAGCAGAGTCTGGACTGCCCTCACCCCCGGTCTCCATTTGGTCACACCGACGTTCGAAATATGATTGATAATCTGGTATCTTCAAAATGTATTAACTAACTTTCCTGTGGGCTTTGGCCAACCATTCCACCGTCCCTCCTAACAACCCTGGGGTCTAAATTATATTTATTTTTAATAAAGTGTAATGATAATATTATATTTAGACTACCCCATCTAAAAGTGCGTCAAATTATTGTTTTGTTTTAATTATATTTTTAAGTAGTTTATAGATAAAAATTATTTAAAGAGCGCAGTCACAATTTATTAACCTCCATTCCCTTTTAATATTTTTCGCTTTAATTTTATAAATTTCTAAATTGACCTTGGTAGTTAGGAAAGTCCTGTCCCGAGTCAAACCCCCGATCTTATAGGATGCCGGACTCGGAACAGGCGTGTCCGAAACCATAATCGTACATTGACACATTAAACCATTTACCAATAATAATAATAGTGTGTTCGAGCACGCATGCGTTTGTGTGTGTGTATGTGTGTGTGTGTGTGTGTGTGTGTGTGTGTGTGTGTGTGTATATGTGCGCTTGGCATGGGATTTTTAATCCAGATACCGACTCCAAACCCTGAGTGAGTGCTCCGCAAGGCTCAGTGGGTAGGTGTAAACCACTTGCACCGACCAGTGATCCATAACTGGTTCAACAAAGGCCATGGTGTGTGCTATCCTGCCTGTGGGAAGCGCAAATAAAAGATCCCTTGCTCCTAATCGGAAGAGTAGCCCATGTAGTGGCGACAGCGGGTTTCCTCTTAGAATATGTGTGGTCCTTAACCATATGTCTGACGCCATATTACCGTAAATAAAATGTGTTGAGTGCGTCGTTAAATAAAACATTTTTGTCTTATACATAATCGTTGTAGGTTTGTAGATTAACTAAATGTGTTGTCTATTTTCTCGGGTTGAAAGTAGGTTCTGCGATTTTAATAGAATAGATGGCTTAAAGCCTTTATATGCTGAGGTTCAGATATAGCCCGAGAACTCTGCCCTTCGAGAGCTAGACAGACATATGGACGGTTATAATCGCTGTCTGCCCAAATCTCTCTCCCCCACCCCTCACTGCAGAGTATATGGACTACTGTAAATAACAATAAATAAAAAAAGTTAAATATTGAAAGAAAAAAATACACTCACAAACGTCCTGATGTTTTCTTTCCTGAGTAATTACAAGTCCAGGTTTAAACGTCAAGTTAAAAAATATACATGTATACAAGTACGAAATGAAGCAAATGCGTATTTGCACGTGGTGTCTGCTTACGCTATCAAATGATATATAGAAACCGAATAACTAATTAGGAAAGCTGTTCTTTTTATACAAGTCCAGTTACATTATACACCGACTAACGAGCCAACCACAGAACGTGTCTTTCTGAGTGTGTCCACTTGGATGCGTCTCTTACCCGTAGCCACTAAGAAACCAGTCGAATAAGCGCAGTTATGTTTTCGTCTAATTAAATGTGATGTATGTTACACTTTTCTCAGGAGAAATATTTTAATTGGAAACGGTGGGCTGGTGCATCCGTTGAAGTAAATTGACGTAACGTTATAAAATAAAACAGATGGATGCTGCATATCAACATTTCCAGGCAGTAGATGTCTTGTCCGAACATGATTTATTAATAGGAAGGAAGGAAATATTTTATTTCAAAACGGTCTCAACACATTTTATTTACGATTATATGACGTCAGACACATGGTTAAGGACTACACATATATTGAGAGAGACAACCCGCTGTCGCCACTCCTTGGGCTACTCTTTTCGATTAGTTTCCCGGGCGGCGCACTACTTTTCCCCTGCGTGTGCTGTAACCTCACCGTGGTGCAGGGGTGTAATATTCTCTTTGAGAATGGCCAATACAGCACAAATTGAAGTTTAGAGTAAAATTCGGTGTCCGTAAAATTCTGTGATATTTGTAATTGTATTTTTGCACAGTTCTTTACACTGTTTTTGTTTAAACCTTGAATTTTTATATTGATGTTGATCATCACTTTATCTATTTGCATTACCATAGTTTGACACCCAATAGCCGATGTATTTTTCGTGCTGGGGTGTCGTTAAACATTCATTCATTCATTCATTCATTATTTTCGATTAGCACGAAGGTATCGTTTATATGCACTATCCCACAGACAGGAGAGTACATACCACGGCCTTTGTTATTGTGGAACACTTGCTGGAACGAGAAATAGCTAAATGGGCTCACCGACGGGAATCGATCCTAGAGGAGCTCTATGCGTCGTTAAAGAACCACACAGAGCTCGTGTCCCCTAGAGCTTCCGAGGAGCTCTATGCGTCAATATGTTCGATCGTCCCACATTCAACCCCCCTGCTATCAAATATCAACTACTACAACATAAACTACTGACTATTTGTTTTACTTTAAGTTCTACTTCTTCTACGTCATCATCATAATGATCGTCATTATTATCATCAATTAACATCATCGTCGTCATAATCATCATCAATTACTATCATATATGTTCTGAAACTTTCGTCTACGATCATTTGCGAGATGACAAATGCGTATGAGATTACTGGCATGGTGAATTCCGTCTCTTACAAATGCAGGGGTGATATAATAATGGATCACATTCACTGGGTGACAAGTAGGTAAAACCAACATACGTTTTGCTACTTAGTCCAGTATACACGCTGCTGCGACACAACGCTACACCGCATGATCAATATTTTTAAAAGCTATTAGAATTCGTAGAGTATCATAGACATTTGAATTATCAATGTTTCCATACGTAGTGGATTCTCAACGAAGTCTAAATGTTACGTACTGTAAGATATTGATCACGCAGTGTACAATTTGGTCGTAGCGCCACCTATACTGGACTTTGTAGCGAAACACCATTTCGTTTTACCTAGTTGGTCCCACGTGACAAGGGACAGGACGTAGCCCAGTTTGTAAAGCGCTCGCTCGATATGCGGTCGGTCTAGGATCGATACCCATCGGTGGACCCATTAGGCTATTTCTCGCTCCAGTCAGTACAACATATAAAGATTCCTTGCTGCTAATCGAAAAAGAGTAGCCCATGGAGTGGCGACAGCGGGTTTCCTCTCTCAATATATGTGTGGTCCTTAACCATATGTCCGACGCAATATATCCGTAACAAAAATGTATTGAGTGCGTCGTTAAATAAAACATTTCCTTCCTTCCCACGTCACATTGATCAAGAGGCTTCTGGCAGAAGCTATTTATCAAGAATTTGATATCGTTGAGATACTTCTGTACACAACGCAAAAATAGCCCTGATGATTATTTAGACGCCGCATATGATCATGTTACGGGCTGTATTGATAACAGTGAGTCGTTATCGGAAGTGGGGAGCTCTATGCATCAAGGGAAAGACCAATTTTAAAGTTGATGTGCACTTTCGAACGCATAGCATAGCGCTCCCAGCTCCCTCAGGAGTTCACTGAGTCATTAGCTCGGAAGTGGGGAGCTCTATATTAATAGAGTCAGAAATCAGACAAAAAATCAGTGAAATTTTACCAAGTGCTTGATTGTTCTGTACATTACCTGATTTAAGCTATTTAGTAATGTAGTGGGTTATTATTTCATAATACATATAGAGCTCTGAAAGCATCGCACATTTTTATTGATAAGCATTACTGCTTGTTTTCAGAAATATTATCATTTTAAGTCCCGTTAGCTTCACATCATGATCTTATGTCGAGTGTTTACATTATCAAACCCAGTTTGAGCGGAAAATCACACTTCCAGTTTTTTTTTCTCTCGTTTGTACTGTTCTCTATACTGGTATCAATCTAACGTGTAATAATTTAATGAAAATATATATATGTATGAGTACATAGATGTCTGAAGAAAGTAGATATAAGACGCAAATCAATATTATAGTCTGGTTGTAAGAACACGAACAGTAATGAATGTGGAAATATACTTTGTTCACCATTTTAAAATCATAATGGTTTTTGCTCGTTTCGTGTTGTAATTCATTCTAAGTAATAACTGATGTCATATTAGATGACCCATTAGCCTAACGTGTACTTAAAATAAACAAAAAACCAACAATAAACCCGACCACAAATCATTAGCATTTTACAATATCAATATCAGACATCAGTTACCTTTGCGACTATTGACATTATTCTATACATATACCGTGAAACCGCTCCCAACGACCAGCCTGTCATAACGACAATATTTTAAAGACCGGAATATTTCCATATTATTTAATAGTGAAAAAAATACGACCAGCCCGTTATAACGACAATATTTTAAAGACCGGACTATTTCCAAATTATTTAATAGTAAAAAAATACGACCAACCCGTTATAACGACCAATAAATCAAAGGCAGGAATAGTTCCACATTGTTTTATAGTAAAAAATACTTCGGTATTATGATCACCACGCTATTATAGATTGCGACAGTAAAGTCAGACCCATTGGTAGTGCTCAGTGCATTTTGATCCCGCAAATGCGACCACGCAATTTCCATGTCATGCTACACACGAGACAAACAAGAACTAACGTGGCAAATCTAGTCTCGTCTTCGCCAGGGTGTTAAAATAAAAAGGGACCCGCCACAGAATACTCATGAACAAAAACAAAGTTTGTTTTGTTTAACGACACCACTAGATCACATTGATTGATTTATCATCGGCTATTGGATGTTAAACATTTGATAATTTTGATATATAGTCAGAGAGGAAACCCGCTACATTGTTGTCCATTAGTAGCAAGGGATATTTTATATGCACCATACCACACACTTGATAACAAATAGCCTACCACGACATTTGATATACCGGTCGTGGTACACTGGATGTAACGAGAAATCGCCCAATGTGCCCCACATACGGAGATCGATCTCAAAACGACCGCGCATCAAGCGAGCTCTTTACCACTGTGCTACGTACCGCCCGTATTTGAATGATGTCCCGATCTGTGACATTTGATGATTGCCACAATGAACAAGAAAAACAACGTGGGACTCGTGAATACGGGACGCACGCTTTCGTGTCACCTCGATATTTATTGCATACCTATTCAATCTTACTATAGTGATAAAGACATTTTGAAACCGTGTGATACATTTTTTTTTTATCGCACATATGTGCGATGTGGACTGGAACTTTTAAATGGAGAATTTGTTTTTCTTTATACTGCAGTTAGCGCATTTTAGTTACTGACGTCATATATGATTTACAAATGACGTCACATCGTCTTTGAAACAGTACACAAGGCTGTCGCAGAGTAAGATTCTTAACCTAAATCCATGAAAGTAGTTCTGATCATAGATTTAACAAAGTGTTGTTATGACGTTAAATTAAAAACCGTTTTTGCAGTGGCGTAGCGTGGGTTGCCAGCAACCCGGGGCAAGGCAAGTAGGCTATTGCGCCCCCTAACCACTGGACGGTTCAGAACTGCGACGATGACAGCAAGCAACACGATAGGACGTCATGGAAGGCCTATCCATCCGATGACTGTCATCCGTCGACTCAGAACGGCTGGACTCTGATGCAGACGCCCGAACAACGGTAAACATCATGACACCGCAACATCGTGCTGCGAGACTACAGTTTGCTCTCCAGAATGGTAATCATCCACCAGCCTTTTACCGGAGCATTGTTTTCTCAGATGAGTCCTTTACCGATTGAAGAGCACGTGTGTACAGGAGACTTCATGAACGGTACGCTGACGGATGTTTGAGGGAACGTGATCGTTTGGCGGCGGTTGTCTGGTGGCATGGGGGGGGGGGGGCGGGGGCAATCAACTGTGATTTTAGGATTGATCTCATCATTGTCCACGATGCCCTTACAGCCCAGCGTTATGTTGACGTTATTCTAAGACCAGTTCTCCAGCCACTTTTACGCCTTCACCGAAGACCAGGAGATCCCCTTCTGTTTCAACAAGACAATGCCCGTTCAAATCCTGCACGAATTACCCAGCCATCCCTGCAACAAGCCGATGTAAACGGAATGCAAGTCCGTAGGAATAGTTGTCTGGCCGGACTTAGTATCCTAGGAATGCAGGTCCTAGGTCTAATATACCTAGGAATGCAAGTCCTAGTCCTTACGTTCCTTATGGATACTAGTCTGACTGCCAGGATATTAAGTCCGGATCGGACTTGCATTCCTGGATAATCAAAATTTAAGTCCGGGAGTACATATAACAAATAAATTATAAATGTAAACAAAATGAAAAGCAGTTTCCTTTCTGGTTTACTTAATTAACTTGGGATACTGGCGCCTCTCCTTATTTAAATATTTTCTATTTATTCCAATATTTTCCATTTATATCATTTGCAAGAGTACGTACACATTTTGTTGACCTTATTACACGAGCAAAACTAATGTCTTTATTCATTGCGTGTTGTTCCAACTAATAAAAGTAACTCGAAAACATTTTCCATAATTCGAAGCATGTACTAGTACTCGCAGATAAGTATAACTTGCCAATGTGATATACCAACACAATTATCTGTTAGACATTATATCCTGGTATTTGATAATAATAATATAATAATAATAATAATAATAATAATAATAATAATGTGATATTTGCGTTATATAAATTATCTTATATAATTTTTAAGTCTTTGCCTTTTTGTCAATAATGTTGCAGGCGCGTGTACGTTGGGTGTGAGGTGGGGTGGCGTGGTCTAAACACCCCTCTTCAAAACATATTTCTACCTGCCACAGTCTAGACCTTCCCCCTGCATAATTTACTGAACATGTGCCTGCTTTGTCAATTTTACTCATTTTCAAAAATTAATTTGGTCTAACATATGACATATCAGACTCTGGGCTCTGTGATATCTTAGTCCCAACAAACCATACCATCGATAACAAATTATGTTAAATGGTTATCATTAAGGTTTATCAATTAATAGAACTAGTGGGTTTTAGCAGCTCAATGGGCCACTACACTGATTAAGACAAAACAGTAGCCCCTGAACAATTATCATACTATCAATAATATGTACACACAATTTACAAAGATATTTTTAAACATACTAACTATTCATGACACTTTTACACCTGACAGTTTTGGTCACAATAGGCATTCAGGCTCCCTTTTCGGGAGTAGGGGTAGGGTGGGGGCAGGGTGATTCTTATTGCCCGAATGAAACGAAAATGTCCGAATCTGGAACACAACGTATATTTATATTCACATTACTACCAAGACGCTATGTAGGATTCCAAATAAATCAGTCTGCATTTGTACATGGATTACAACTAATATTGTGAGTAGAATGATGGAAATACATGGTGAAGATTTCAGGCCAGCTCATTTTGCCCGAAAGTGTCCATTGCCCCCCCCCCCCCCCCAGCACTGGAGGAGTGACACCCTCCCCCCGACCCCACCTCCATCCAGTCTCGAACGCTTATGACCTTCCTTACGGCCAGGTATAACAATGCAGAGACCCTTTCCCCAACTCGTCTTTCATGCTTATCATGGTCAAAACTGCCACAAGACAGTCAGTGATAATTAATTTCAAGTGTTTTGATGCTATTTTTAATTGTTCTTCAGTAAAAGGTACTTGTTCATGCTTATTATTCCGGTTATTTTTATATTGTAGTAGGGCCTAACTGGTCATTATAATACTAGTTATTAGTAATAACTACTATAACTAAGTACAGTTTTCAAAGTTTTATTTCAGGGATTTTCAGGAATCATATATATATGTAATAAGCAAAATATCGGAAATAAATTCCAGAGGACTAGCAATACTAGGATTGAAAGTCCTGTGGACCAGGAGTACCAGGAATAAAAGTCCCACGGACTTACATTCCTCGGAATCCACGTCCCACAGACTTACATTCCTAGAAATACAAGTTCCACAGACTAGGATTCCGAGGAATGGAAGTCCGATCGGACAAAGATTAAGAAAATCATAAATAATCCGATTGTGATTTACCGTCAAAATATAACTTATAAAACATATTATTAAAAAATTATGTTGGTATATACAGAAACTGTCTTTTGTTGTTCGCCAAATGTTAAGTTTTTTGGAGTTACCAGTTACCAGTTACCATATTGTTTTTCAGATATATATTTCTACGTGTTGAACACATGAACACATAGCCTACTTTATATCTGTAGTTGCATTATATACTTTTGAAAAAAAGCAAGATATTCGTCCGACTTCAATATGCTGACAACAATGTAAGACGATTACAAAACTTCACTCACGTATCTGATCCACAAGTCTATGACGTAAAAAAATAATTAAGTTGATACTCAAACTTAAAAATAATATTTTGACATAGAGATTTGAACCCACAATAATCTTAAGAGACTCGTACACTTATCCATCACAATACGAGGGAAGGCTGCTAAAACTTCAGTTTTTTTCTCGTGTCTTTCTAGCAGCTCGTGCAAATTGCAGAGTATAACAAACGGACATCTAATTTGCCGGACTTGTATTTCTGTCACTGCTGTAGAAGGAATTTAAGTCCGGTAGGAATACAAGTCCTAGGATAAAAACAACTTAAAAATAAATCAGGTATGAAAGTCCGGGTAGGACTATGGTTCCTAAGCTATGGGGGTCCGATAGGACTACTGTTCCTACGGACCTGCGTTCCTTTTACACCGGTATCACTGTTATGAACTAGCCTGCCGTTTCACCGGTTTTGAACCCAATTGAACACATGTGGGATGAGTTAGGACGTCATATATATATATATATATATATATATATATATATATATATATATATATATATATACATATATATATATATATATATATACATATATATACATATATATATATATATATATATATATATATATATATATATATATATATATATATATATACATATATATATATATATATACATATATATATATATATATATATACATATATATACATATATATATATATATATATATATATATATATATATATATATATATATATAATATATATATATATATATATATATATATATATATATATATATATATATATATATATATATATATATATATATATATATATATATATATATATATATATCTATATGTATATCAGTCTGGGAAAGATACCCATCGGTGGGTCCATTGGGCACTTTCTCGTTCCAGCCAGTGCACCACGACTGGTGTATCAAATGTCGTGGTATGTGCTGCCCTGTAAAATACCCATTGCTACTAATGGGAACATGTAGCGAGTTTCCTATCTAAGACTATATGTCAAAATTACCACATGTTGACATCCAATAGCCAGTGGTTAATACATCAATGCGATCTAGTGGTGCCGTTAAACACACACGCGCTTTTGGTTCCTATTGTGCAGGCATGGGGTGTGTTGACTAAGCATATACATAATAGTTGTTACATAATAGTATAGTAATTATATTTTAATCTATGATTTGAAAGGTATACATGTTAGTATGTAGCCTAAGTCGTGGTGGTATATAGACGTTTGTGAGCTGCATCGAAGTGCTTAGATATTTTGCATTTACTTCAGTTTGAAACTCAATATTCGCGGGGGGGGGGGGATGTCAGTGGTAAAACGCTCGCTTGATGCGCGATCGGTGAGCCCCTTGGGCTATTTCTCGTTCCAGCTAGTGCACCACGACTCGTAACTCAAACGCCGTGGTATGTGCTATCCTGTCTATGGGATGGTGCATATATAATATCCCTAGCTACTAATGGAAAACAAATGTAGCCAGTAGACTGTGATTAATAAAACATTGCGCTCTAGTGGTGTTGTAAATCAAATCCAACTAACTGTTTCTCGGCCGATGTCTTGTTCGTGCAGTCGTGATTATTAAACAAATGTAGCGAGTTTTCACTAAATGTCTGACATCCAGTAGACTGTGATTAATAAAACATTGCGCTCTAGTGGTGTTGTAAATCAAATCCAACTAACTGTTTCTCGGCCGATGTCTTGTTCGTGCAGTCGTGATTATTAAACAAATGTAGCGAGTTTCCACTAAATGTCTGACATCCAGTAGACTGTGATTAATAAAACATTGCGCTCTAGTGGTGTTGTAAATCAAATCCAACTAACTGTTTCTCGGCCGATGTCTTGTTCGTGCAGTCGTGATTATTAAACAAATGTAGCGAGTTTCCACTACATGTCTGACATCCAGTACACTGTGATTAATAAATCATTGCGCTCTAGTGGTGTTGTAAATCAAATCCAACTAACTGTTTCTCGGCCGATGTCTTGTTCGTGCAGTTGTGATTATTAAACAAATGTAGCGACTTTCCACTACATGTCTGACATCCAGTAGACTGTGATTAATAAATCATTGCGCTCTAGTGGTGTTGTAAATCAAATCCAACTAACTGTTTCTCGGCCGATGTCTTGTTCGTGCAGTCGTGATTATTAAACATATATTGAAGCATTTGTTGTGATGAACAACTGAAGTTATAGTCGTCATATTAATTCAATTCACATAATGTTGAACACAACACATTACAATCGGCGTAATGCCCTTACAATTCAGTTAACATAACTTTGAACACAATAACGATAGTATGGTTCTACACACTTTAATTCAAATAGCGTTGAACACAACAATCAGCGTAACATGTTTAACAATTCAATTACATACCATTGAACACAACAATCATACAGTTCTTAACAATTCAATTTCAGTTCACGTTGAACACAACAATGAGCCTAATGTTCTTCACAATTCAGTTCAAATAACGTTGAACACAACAGTCACCATAACGTTATTAACCATTAACATAACGTTAAACAACAATATTCACTATTCAATTCAAATAAAATTGAATACAACAATCGGTGTAACCAGGCTGTGAAGCGATCCTATTTTTCCTACTTTTTTATTCAAAATACCTATTTTTTTCCTACTTTTTTTTTTTAAAATGTCTCGAATTGCTGTTAAAGTGTATATACTATTTGCTTCTGTTATTATAAAATGGGAATGTTTTGTTGTTGCTTGGGGGTTTTGTTTTAAGCAAGATAATATCTCCCAATTTGCGGCACCGTAAAATTTCAACATACTAAATTTATACTTTGAAAGTAAATTTCAGATGAGATTTTATTTCTGTATATTTGTGTCGAAGCCTTAGATTTAATCTCCATCCTTCTGTCCGTCCGTCTGTCCGTCCATCCATTCATCCCACATATACATGCAGTTTTAGGTATGTTTTGTTTTTTTCTCAATGCCTTGAACTATTTCAATTAACTGTACAATGTGACCATTAGATAAGATGCAGGTGATTTTAGATAGAACATAAAATATAGGTACACACTGAGCACCACAAATATTTTAAAAGTGTTTTATCAGTAATACCACTTTTTGGATTTAACACATTAGCTTCCCAAGCATGAGCATGATTAATGTTGTTACATACTGTTTCAATCCTACGTTTGTCCTACCTTTTCCTTCTATTTTCCTACTATGTATATATTTTCATCCCTACGTTTGTCCTACTTTGTCGTAAGTTTGTGCTGGACAGCCCGTGTAACGTTATTGGAAATGCAGTTCAAATCACATAATGTTGAACACAGCAAGCATCAATTCAGATAACACCGAATACAACAATCGTCGTAACGTTCCTGAAAATTCAGTTGATTTATACAATATTTAGTTTACATATTGCGATTGGTCAAGAGGCTTAGCCTATATTAAGACCTCTCCCTACATTTAGCATGCGGATACATGTTTACATACAACAATCTTACATAGTAGATTTGAAAAAAAAGAGAAGGAAAACGAGAAGGGGTGAAAACAAAGGTGTGGGTAAAGTAGAAACCTGCACAATGTTTACATTGGATGGAATTTCTAGCCTAAAATTAGTGTAAACTTTAACAAAATTCAGCTCAATTCACCTAACGCTGAACACATAATTTATAATTTAATTCGGATCATTCAGTTCAACTAAGATTGAATAAAACAATCGTCATTATGCCCATCACAATTCATTTCAAATAACATTGAACACAACAATGGGTGTGACATTATTGGAAATGCAGTTCAATCCACGTTGAACACAAGGATCATCATAGCGATCTTAATAATTAAATTAACATAACGATGAACACAACGATCATCATAACGTTCTTAATAATTAAATTAACATAACGTTGAACACAACAATGAGCCTAATGTCCTCACTATTCAGTTCAAATAACGTTGAACACAACACTCATTATAACATTCTTAACCATTAACATAACGTTGAACAATACATCGTGACATACGTTTTAACACTTATAACAAAAATATAGATGCATGCCATTTCCGTTTTCTAAACTTTAGAAAATTTTGTTTCAAAATTCATAACGAACCTTTCAAAACATAGGATATAATTCGTAAAACAATATACAAACTACAAACGTTGGGGCGAAACGAAACCCAGTTCGCCCCACGACTGGTATATTGAACACGTGATATGGGCGTAACGTTCTTCATAACCGTGGTAATTGGACCATTGAATTCAACTGAGGTTTGAATACAAACAGTCATCATAATGTTCATCACACCGTGGTATTGACATAACGTTGAACTCAATGTTCCTGCGTTACATTCTTCAAAATTCAGTGGTATTTGACTGCATGTTTTATGGAACTCGTATTAAACAAACTGGTATATTACACACCGTGGTAACTGGTATATTAAAACCGTGAATGTGACTGGTGCATTACAAACCGTGATTTGTGACTGGATATTACAAATTTGGTATGTGACTGGTATATTAAAAACCGTGCTTACAGTACTGGTGTATTAAAAACCGTGGTATGTGACTGATAATAAACCGTAGTTGACAACAAACCGTGGTATGTCTACCGTTATATTACAATAACATGAATGAATGCCTTTTCCGTTTTGTGAACTTTTACAAACCGTGTGTGTGACTGGTATATAACAAACCGTTTCAAAATACACGATATGACTCGTATATTATAAACCGTGGTATGAGAGAGTTATTACAACCGTTTGGGGCGAAACGAAACCCACCAGTGTCCCACGACTCGTATTTGAATAACCGTGGTATGCGACTGTTATATTAGAAACCGTGGTATGTGACTGGTATATTACAGACCGTGGTATGTGACTGGTATATTACAAACCGTGGTATGTGACTGGTATATTACAAACCGTGGTATGTGACTGGTATATTACAAACTGTGGTATGTGACTGTTATATTAGAAACCGTGGTATGTGACTGGTATATTACAAACCGTGGTATGTGACTGGTATATTAAACACCGTGGTATGTGACTGATATATTACAAACCGTGATATGTGGCTGGTATATTGAAAGCCACTAATATTTTATGTAGAAAAATATATATGATATGTAATTACATTCGTTAAAAGATATCTGTTATGGGGCGATCACACTGGCCCGAATGAGCTTCCGTTTGATTTCCGTATACGAAAGTGGTGTGATTGTTTTAAACTGGCCGAATGTGTTTTCCCCAATGTATCACCGGATGCTTTCCGTTTGTTTTCCGAATGTTTTCAGTATGGTTTCAGAATGCTTTCAGAATAGACCGAATACTTCCCGCATGTTGACTTCGTAAGGTTTCCTTTCCAAACGCTTTCCGTATGCTTTCCGAATGCTTTCCGAACACGGCGAATCGACCTAGAATGGACCGAACTCTTTCCGCATGCTTTCCGCAAGGGTTCGGAAAGCGTTCGGAAAGGGTTCGTCATGTTCTATGTCCATTCGGGGTGTTCGGAAAGCATACGGAACATAATGTGCATTCTGGAAGTGTACGAGCAGTTCGGAAAATGTTCTGAAAGAATACTGGAAGGGTTCTGGCTATTCGTTATACATTCGGCGGCATAAATGAAAAAAATTCGGAAAGGATACTGAAAACGTTCGGATAGCATTCGTCATGTTCTAGGTCCATTCGGGGTGTTCGGGAAAGCATACGGAACCCAGCACCTCCAAATTTTCATTCCGAATGCACCAAGAACTAGACGCATACTTCCCGAACGTTTTCCGTACATGCCGTATGCTCCTAGAATGCTTCCCAAATACTTCCCGAATACACATGGACGCCACATTCGGATGGTCGATGAACATTATTTTGAACATGCACAACAAATTTCTGGAGGTACCGAATGCCGTTCCGTATGCATCCGTACGGAGCCGAACAGCCAGTATGCTCCTAGAACACACCGAATGCTTCCCGAATATGATCCGTTCGCTCCCCGAACACCCAAATTCCTATTCGGAAAACAAACGGAATGGCATTCGGGCCAGTGTGTTCGGGCCATTAGTCCATAACATCTTACAAATTGCAGCAAACTCAGGAATGTCACTTTAACATCCCAACAATAATAAAGGAATTGATTGCTCGGCGAATATTTATATAATGTGGAGCATTTTAGAAGGACAGTCCAAACATAAATGAGAGAAAGGTGAGATGATCGGACAATTTAATAATATAGAAAAAAAGAAGAAGTAATTTCGACATCACATTTTCAATGAAGGTCTAACGTTTAAAGTCCGATCTATATGTCCACGTGTATGTCCTCATTAAGGACGTTAAGGTGCATCCCGTCAACACCCCTTCCCCCCCCCCCCCCGAAAAAAATACAACAACAAAAAAACAAAAGAAAAAACAAACAAACAAACAACAACAACAAAACAAACAAACAAACGCAAAAGACACACACAAAAAAAGAATAGTGAAAGTCATTAGATGCAGAAGATGTAGTGCTGTCCTGGAATATAGATCTTGAGAAGCAGAGTCCCTCTGAACAAGAGGATATCGGACTATAGTCCAGTCGTCATGGTTGGTATAGTGGTGCGGACGGGCCCGGCTCCTGAGGATACGAGATGGTACCACTATAAAACAAAGTAATATATAGAAAATAGTAGTAGGGCCTGACGACGCTTCCGATTTCTTCTTAGTGTGGGACAGTCAATCTTCCAGTACTGCTAGGACAGGTAGATACTAAACGCGAACAACCGTGGCGTTCTGCACAATGGCCGTCATACGAGTCACGGAAAAACATGTCGACAAAAGTCAGCCGGAAAAATTACGTGTAAGCAAGGTAGTTTACTAGAAGAGAATCCAATCTGGTGGTGGAGACTGTCGAAACGAGAAGCATCCTAGCATTCAATCAGTTCCAATGGCCGCATACATCTCAGTAGAAAACTCCATTTTGTTGAGAAAAAAAAAACAACAACCAGGATTCCCATGTCGAGCAAACGAAGGCACGTGCAGTGTGCTCTTTCAAAACATGCACGTCTTACCGCGTCGTGCTCCAGGCGGGGAATGTGCTCTTTCAAAACAAGCTCGTCTTACCGCGTCGTGCTCCAGGCGAGGAATGTGCTCTTTCAAAACGATGCACTGGCTAAACTGCTGAAAGACGACCTGACTAAGTGGATGAACACTTGAACCAAACACTAGCCACCCCCCCCCCCCCCCCCCCCCCAAAAAAAAAAAAAAAAAAAAAAAAAAAAAGTGTTACTATGGGGTATAGTGCTTATTAACTATGGGAATAACCATTCTAATTGTGTGACATTAGGCGTATTCATTAACATAATACCAGTCATGTACACTACGGAACTGGCATTTCAGTGTGTGTGGTATTTGAAGTAGCCACTATTGATGAAATCTCGTCAGCCTTGTCTGTTGAACCGGTATTTTGTGTTGTTGAGGTCGAACGTGTTTGTCTCCCCTTCACAGTGAAGCATCCAAGTTTCCTTTTAATGATCTGTCTATAGCTGTGTGAACTTCCAATCAAGATGAAAAAGTTCTGGACGAAATTTAGCAAGTATATTATGTTCAACACTGGCCACAATCTGTCAGTTATTATGACGACGTCTCTGCCTGCCTCCAGCAAGTAACACATGAGATTTACGACATCAGACACTGACATGGGCAACAAGGTTACGAAGGCCAGTACCGAGATTAACACCAAGGGACGTGTTGAACTGTCTTTGGTAGGATTTGCGCTATGCCTTATGAATGTGCTTCTAAACTCATTGCCACGTTTGATGCGAACAATTATAACGATGTTGAGGACGAGGATGATGATGCAAGGGAGCGTGGATGACAATACCATACGAAATGCCATGGAGTAGTAAACGAGATTATCAGACACTACTAACTCTGATAGACCCAAGATGGGTATAACTAACACGATGGTTGCAGCAACCATGCACGAACAGACGGCAATGGCTTTCTTTCTCGTACAAAATATTTCCCGTTTTAACGGAAAACAAACGCATACGAATCTGTCGAGGGTAAGCCCTACCAGCAGCCAGGGTGATAGGGATATCGTGAAAAACTCGAAGCCAATAGACATTTTACTGATAGTGTTGTTCATGTTAGCAAGCTTCGGCAAGTTAAAATATTCTTCTGTCTGCAGATACGTAACGACGATCAGTGCAAGACAATCGGAAAAGGCCATGAACTTCAGGTACACGGTGTAAGAAAGGGAAGCTAACGTGGAGTCGCTCACCATTATGAACAACATGATATTGCCAATAGTACCTGTTATCAGTATGCTCAAGATAATGGCCCAATGGCCATAGCCATGCAAATTGAAATATGGCCAACCGCCTAGAGTCGAATTATCATAATACATTATGAAGTCACCTTTTCCAAAACCAACTTCGTCAAAACTATCATCTCTCTTGGTAAAGTTGGATGTTTGGTTTGACCAAAATGGTGATGGTGTTGACATGTTTCAGATATGGCGTCCTTAAAGTATCATCTGCAAGAAATAAAATAGTTATTATTAAAGATGCAAGTTCATCTCACCACTTTATTTCATTTTATACTGCAAAATAGAAATTCATCTACAATTTTTAAAAACTCACAATCAGCTGACCATATTATAGCATCGTTTATTAACGCACAAACACACACACACACACACACACACACACACACACACAGAGAGAGAGAGAGAGAGAGAGAGAGAGAGAGAGAGAGAGAGAGAGAGAGAGAGAGAGAGAGAGAGAGAGAGAGAGAGAGAGAGAGAGAGAGTGAGTGTGTGTTTTACTAAAGTGAAAAAGAGAAAAATCACCACACTATATTATAACATATACTAATACGAAATACTAACACACCTAGAGTTGTGTTAAACGTACAAACTCCCCTCACCATATAACATCATTTACTAATGCAAAATGCAAACATGGATACAGTTCTGATAATCAAAAAGTCACCTCACCGTATAACACAATTTACTATTTCAAAATACAACACACAGACACACACACACACACGCACGCACGCACGCACGTACGTACTATTTCGTTTTAAACTAAATAAACTCACATCACCATAGTATTACCATATTTACTGATGCAAAACACAAACGCACATGCACTTGTGTTAAACCAACAAAGTCATCTCACCATAATAGTATAAGATCATTTAGTAATGCAAAATGCAAACACAATTACAGTGTTAACAAGAATTCTGAGAGGACTGCTAAAGCAATGCATCCCCCCTACCAGCCCCAACACATTTCCGTATCTCCTGAGTCCAATGGGTCATAACTCTTGTCACAAATGTGTAAATCGTCCTGCACGTCAAACTTGACCTGTAACACAATCTGATACATATGCACACAAAATCTCACCTCAAAATATTGAGGCATTGAAAACAAAAGTCCGGACATTTTATTTCATATCTCCTAAGTTCAAGGACCATAACTCTGTCAAACATGGGAAAATCGCCATGGAAGTCAAACGTTATCTGTGTACACTGTAAAGCTAGAGACAAATGCTCAGCCCAAAATCTCAAGGAATTCTGAAAACAAAACAAATATATATATGGAAAACTATGTGTGGGACAGACAGACGGGCATACAGACAAACAGAATGTTGGATATGAAACTTATAGTATAGGACCGGTATGGGACTAATAAACATTATCTTTATCATTATCAACGGTTATTGTCTGCTTCCTTCATACTGGTCTACCGGCATCGGTGGTGTCGTGGTTAAGCCATCGGACATAAGGCTGGTAGGTACTGGGTCCGCACCGAGCGAGTTTTAACAGACAAACAGAATACTAGGTATTGCCACTTTGATATTCTGTAACACAAACCAAACAGTTCCACCTGGCTTACGCGAGTTTGCAGACGCGCATATCAATTGCAGAATTTTCATCACCATGCAGAATCGTTATTGATCCGTGCAAAAATCAATTTTCATGCAGAACAGGTGCTGAATTGTTTTTAATTGCGCAGAATTGTCGATGTTCATTGCTTCAAATAAAACAAGACATTATTAACAACTGGACTGGTAACTTTCTCCTAGTGATGATCTGTGTTGGAAATAGGCTGTTGGTTAGACGAATGGGAGAGTATAGCTTTTTTCCCCCATTAACATAAACGTAGCGGAATTTGGGCGTGGTGTTCTGGCCTTGTTTTGCCCGTTGTAACTTTTGTAGGTTACGGATTCCGCCGAAGACTGGTGTACTAAATAAAAAAAGAGAGAGAGAAAAGTTTAATTTAAAACCACACCACTAGAGCAGATTTATTAATTAATCAACGGCTATTGGATGTCAAACATTTGGTGATTCCGAATCGTAGTCATGAGAGGAAACCCTCTACATTTGTTTCCATTAGCAGCAAAGGATCTTTCATATGCAGTTTCCCACAGAGAGGAAAACACATACCACGGCCACTGACCAGTTGTGGTGCACTGGTTGGAACGAGAAAAAACCCCATCAGTTCAATGGATCCACGGAGGTGGTTCGATCCTGCGACGCACGCACCTCATGCGAGGACTCAACCGACTGAGCTAAAACCCGCCCCCTAAATAAAATATGTTCCATAAATGTGAAACAGGATTTAATAATGCCATCCGGGCGGGACGTGTCCCAGTGGTGAAGCATTCGCTTGATGCGCGGTCGGTCTGGGATCGATCCTTGTCGGTGGGCCCAGTGGGCTCTTTCTCGTTCCAGCCAGTTCTCTACAACTGGTGTAACAAAGGCCGTGGCATGTATTATTCTGTCTGTGGGATGGTGCATATAAAAGATATCTGCTGCTAACGAAAAAAGAGTAGTCCATGAAGTGGCGACAGTGGGTTTCCTCTCTCAATATCTGTGTGGTCCTTAACCATATGTCCGACGCCAAGTAACCGTAAATAAGATGTGTTGAGTGCGTCGTTAAATAAAACATGTCCTTCCTTCTATAATGACATACTATTTAATATATATAATAATTATAATAACATACATCAGTTGTTTGGAGGCAATATTTAAGAATCTAGTTTCAAAATGGTGATACTAGATCGAGTAACCTCTAGCCAGGCTCTCTAAAGTTAAAGCTTCCGTGTTCGTCCATCACAATGAAAGACTTAAACACCACCCATTTATGGACGATCTTGTGTGTCCAGGTGTCATGTTCTACATACAAATAGAACACTGAAGACATAATTTGAATTAAATCTACATTCCCTGGAATAGGCCTAATAGTGTACATTTTTCCTTTAGATTATTTAACAGAGAAAAATACTATAACCCCATTTTGTTCCGTTAATGCAACTTGAAATATATTTAGTTACATAGTTTATTATATTATTACGTCATTTATGCTGTTTTACAAGTCAGGTTGATCATAGAGAAGCGCCTTGTCGAAAATTACTGCTTTTGTTTACACTGTACATACAGGAGATGGTCAGGAACTGACGTCAATTCGCCCCAAGCTATCCCACCGGACGTCACAAAAACGAAACAAAATGGCTGCCCCCAGTGAGCAGGAATAATCATGTTTTTTTTTTTATTAACTCTAAAATTACTGGTTTTTAATTTGCTAAAGAGTCAGTATGTGTTGGTGGTCCGGGTATGCATCTTTCCAACACATAAGGCTCTTGTTTGAGTTGACCCTACCTTTAAGCATTTAGAACAGAAAATCCAATTACGTTTGGTGCATATATGACGCCGCACTCCGCATTGGTTTCACTACGCTGGCTTATCCAGGTCAAAAACAAAGCCATGATTTTGAAAGTGGAAACACTTCTGACGGGCTCGTACCGA
>NC_054703.1:8730672-8735672 GCF_016097555.1 Gigantopelta aegis
TAGTGGTGTCTTTAAACAAAACAGACTTCTTCTTTTTTTTAAATCATCTAATGGAGGTCTTGGCGTAGCGATACTTTTATTCTGGAGGAAACGCATATGGGGGGATGGGCAGAACCATATTTATTTATTTATTTATTTTTAATTTATTTCTTTATTGATTTGTTGTCGTTGGTTGTTGCTGTTGCTGTTGTTCTTTGTTGTTGCTGCTGTTATTGTTGTTGATCTTGCTGGGGTTGTTTTGTCAAATAGTCGAAAACACTTTATATTTGACAATTAGTATAATCTGATCAAACCTCATTAAAGTGTTATAATCTGTTCTCTCGTGTCCTGTTTTGTACACGAGGCATACTAATAAAACTAACAACACAGCTGATTACTAAATGCGAAGAAGTACGTGTGTTAACGCAATTAAACGCTTCGTGTATTTAGATATATCCAGAAAGAATATCCGTCCTGAACATTATACAAACCAAACCCCTCCCAGTCACAGCGCTGGACTGAACGGTTGACATTTGATTTCACTTCATTCATTTCAACTTATGTTCGTGTTTATAGACAATGTACGGTTCAAGCACGCAATCCTGGGCACACACCTCAGCTAACTGGGCTGCCTGCCCGGGACAGTGGGCTAGTGGCTAGTGAGAGAGAAGAGGGTGTATTGGTCTAACTCTCTGTATGTCGGAGCCGGTACCGGGCTGCGATTACCAGCTTTACGTCCGCTGTCTTAACTACGACACCGCCGAGGCCGGTTAAAGCTAACTGTCGTGTTCTTAGTTAATATACGTTGTAGTGAACGCGAGAATGATGTATATATTCCTACATATTCTACGTTCAGCAACAGTTAACGACGCTAAGACTCACAAGCGATCTGATTGGCTCCCGACGTGGTCACGTGATTTGACGAGAAGCGCAGAAACCAGTCTGATGAGCGATCGAGCGCTGTGTTTGGCTAGAAAAGTATCACGTGACAGTAACTAGGCGCTGACAAAATAATGTTCTTGAGTCTCGTTAAATTTAATTCTCCGATTACTTAATCCAGAAAATTAAAACTTTATATTGCATTTCTTGCTTTTATTAGTTCATGTTTTGCAATGCACTAATTAATTACTTCAACGACAGTCCCCAAAGACTTAATAACATTTTTAATCATATTTTTTTCTGCGTATTTGGTTCGTTTTGTTTGCTGTTGAGTATGTATGTGTGTCTTTCTTCGAAGTAATTATCTATCATATTCGCACTGCTTTAAATACGTATGTAATAAGTTTTCACGCAGGTCTTTAATAATCATTTGTTTGGATTATCGTGGTCTTATACAATCGTATGAGGCAGTCACAAACGACATATATAATCGTGCATCACATGCATTGTTATTGCATAAAGGGTACAGCACGCAACCAACCTTTAATAAGACAAATCAAATCTCTTGTAATATTACAAAGTTCTAAATTAACGTGTTTTTAATTTTTTATTATAAGTCAGTGTTGTGGTTGGGAAGACGATAGGGGGTGGTGGCTTGTGGGGTGGGAGCGGACAATATATCGAAAATCGTCATTACCCCTGTTGTGTTTATTACGAGTGCACTATGTCCATACCTCGATACCAGCCGCAGTTTAAATATGCCTGATTATTATAACCTGTTATTTTATACAACGGTTATCAAGCACAACATATGTAGCGATTCCCAAATTTATATCTTTTCATTGTTCGATTTCATTTTAGTATAGACCCCGCCAAAAAGAATTGCAATACACTGTTTGGTGACATGTTAAGACTAAGTTGTTCTTAGGCAGTGTTTTATATTTCTGCCTACAAATGTGTAAAACCATACCTTGATAGATACCACAGTTTTAATATGACTGATTATTAAAACCTGTTATGTTATACAGCGGTTATCAAGGACAACAGATATAGCGATTCCTAAATTTAACAGAATATACCTTTAATGCGATATTGCTGGGGGGGTTTTCATGTCTTTTTACTTGTTGGATTTTTGTTTAGTATAGACACCACCAAAAAACCCGAAATGTAACACTATGTTTGGTGACATAAATTAGATTGTTCTTGCAGTGTTGTTGTCTGTGGGTGGGTTTTTTTTTCCCTGGCTACAAAGGTGTAAAAGCATACTTTGATACGAACCGCAGTTTAAATATTCCTCAGTGTGGAAACCTGTTACATTATACAAAGGCTATTAAACACTATATAGCGATTACATTTTGTTTTAACATAATGCACCTTTAATGCGATAATTCTGTTTTTGTTATGTTTTTTTCACCTGTTCGATTTAGTTTTTTCACTTTTTTGAGTATTTAACATACATGTTGATAAATAGTATAGTGAAATAATGTTCACGAGGGACATAAACATGATACGAAATGGTAGCGAGTTTAATATCCTATTTATTACCCACAATGGATCTTAATTTATTTCACTCAACTTGTGTGGTTGACGTTCCTGTTAGGTTGTAGGGCGCCAATCGATGACGTCATCATATGACGTCGAAGTGTTACGTCCCACTTTGTGTTCACTTTGATATGCACCAAGCTATTTTTAATCATATGGGTAATAAAATAATATATATCCTTCATATTAGTAACCACATACAATGTGCCACATACAACTGGGCATATCCTTAGTAGTCATATATTCAACCAGCAACTATCTAATAATATACTAAACAAGACAAGAAACACGATTTTAATACATGTATTGTTTCAAAATAAAATTAACTCGGTGAATATGCTGTCAAAAGGAACCTAAACTATTCACAAAAGACAGACAATTTACATAGACAGAGATACTAAATTAATTCAATCTGAATTATTTTAATTATATTAAAGAGAACTAAATTAGCAGTCACTGTTTTCTACTTTTTAATTATTTTCATCTTTTTGGTTGTTGTGTATGCGTGGTGTAGTTCTTGTTCAGCACATACTATTATACGTTTTATACCTAAATGTATGTGGCAGTAAATTAAGTACTAATAATAATAAACAGTGCATCTGCATTTAATTACAGAAGCCATTTTCTTCCGTTTTTTGTTTTTTTTCAGTTCATTTCATCTTATTTTCTTGCTTGTATCCAATTAAGGTTCAAGCACGCTGTTCTTGGTACATACCTCAGCTATCTGAGCTGCTTGCACAGGCCAGTAGGCTAGTTGTTAGTGGTTGGAGGTTAGTGAAAAAAAAACAAGTGTAGTGGTCTTACACCTACCCATTGAGTCGTTAAACATCGCTCTGGGTGGGAACCGGTACCGGGCTGCGAAACACAGTACCTACCAGCCTTATGTTTGATAGAGTAATCACAACACCACAGAGGCCGATTGTGTTTTCAAACACAATCCCTCCATATCGGTCGCTTTAATAATATCGGACATTACCGATAACAACAAAACGTTATATTCAGACAACGCTCGTATCGATTCCGATTTAGAAGTCGACTGTTTTCGTTTTCTTCGTAATGTAATGTTGACTCGTGGTCATCAGAGGAAACCCGCTACATTTTACTTAATGCAACAAGGCATCTTTTATGTACAATTTCCCACAAACATGAAAACACATACCACGGTCTTTGACCACTTGTGGTGCACTGGTTGGAACGAGAAAAAGCCCAATCAGCTGAATGGATCCACCGAGGTAATTCGATCCTGCGACGCAACCACCTCAAGCAAGCACTCAACCGACTGAGCTAAATCCCGCCCTTCATTGTTTTTAATTCATTCATTTCAACTTATTTCCGTGCGTATTTCCAATTAAGGTTAACACACGATGTCCATGGCACACATCTCAACTTATTTCCGTGCGTATTTCCAATTAAGGTTAAAACACGATGTCCATGGCACACATCTCAACTTATTTCCGTGCGTATTTCCAATTAAGGTTAACACACGATGTCCATGGCACACATCTCAACTTATTTCCGTGCGTATTTCCAATTAAGGTTAAAACACGATGTCCATGGCACACATCTCAACTTATTTCCGTGCGTATTTCCAATTAAGGTTAAAACACGATGTCCATGGCACACATCTCAACTTATTTCCGAGCTTATTTCCAATTAAGGTTAAAACACGATGTCCATGGCACACATCTCAACTTATTTCCGTGCGTATTTCCAATTAAGGTTAAAACACGATGTCCATGGCACACATCTCAACTTATTTCCGTGCGTATTTCCAATTAAGGTTAACACACGATGTCCATGGCACACATCTCAACTTATTTCCGTGCGTATTTCCAATTAAGGTTAAAACACGATGTCCATGGCACACATCTCAACTATCTGGCTATGGACTGTCTATTCAGAAAAGTGGGTTAGTGTTTAGCTGTTACTGGTTAGTGAGAGAGAGAAGTTGGTTTAGCAGCCTTACACATACCCGTTGAGCCGGTACTGGGCTTCGAACCTAGGGCGCATCAGCGTTATGTTCGATGGCTTAACCATGACACCACCGAGACCAGTAGTATTTATAAATCATTGGCTATTGGATGTCAACATTTGGTAATCGTGACATTTAGTATTAGAGAGGAAACCCGCTAAATGTTTCAATTAATAGCAAGGAATCTTGTATAAGCACCATCCCGCAGATATGAAGCAGACACCACGACATTTGATATGCCAGTCGTAGAGCACTGGCTGGAATGAGAAATAACCCAAAGGGCCCACCGACGAGGATCGATCCCACACCGACCTCGCATCAAGCGAGCGCTTTATCAGTGAGCTACGTCCCGCCACTGTATCCATACATTGTATGTATTCGTGAAGACGAATTTTGTTTATGATACAGTGGCGTCGTTAAACAAAACAAACATACTTTTTCTCTGCATAGCTACACGTTGAAAACAGCCCCTTTAAGATATTGTTTTGCCCTACGTGATTAAGCCACTTACGATCTGTTTACGGCGTTGTTACAATACAGTGAGATTATTCTCATGCAGTCTGCGACTATCGTTTCCGTGTGACGTGACTAGCTTTAATTAAAGGTGCCCTCTCGTCTTACCAGACAG
>NC_054703.1:8740672-8748813 GCF_016097555.1 Gigantopelta aegis
ACGCACACGAATCTATCGAGCGAGAGTCCCACTACCAACCATGGGGATAGCAACATGGCAAGGATGTGGATGCTGGACTCTATCTTGCAGAAGGCATCGTTTACTGGTGTTGACGAGAGTAGAATAAAAATCCTGTCCGTTTCCTGGATCAGCCGCATGACCAGCAATAAACTGTCGGAAACGGCCAGAAACTTCAAATTAACTGAGTACGATAAGAATCTCACTTTGGTGTTTCCCATCATAATGAACAGTAGAATATTGCCGACTGTCCCTGTTATAACTATACTGATCATGATGCCCCAGTGGTCAGGGCCATCGGTTTCTGTATGCAGCCAGTCGCCAGATGGTGGTGTCTTGCTGTTTTGTAATTCATCTCCATCATCAGAGTAGTTTCCATCTCCTACATTGTGTGTGACGTTCGCCATCGTCTTCAAATGTTGCATCCAAGTTACAATCTGAAAGTAATAATAAATAAAATAAATAAATAAATAAATAAATAAGTAAATACATAATGTTGAAATCTACGTTTAATAGTAGTAATGATGATGGTGGTGACGATTATGACAAATGATTTTGATAATAATAATAAAAACTATACAAACACACAACAACAACTCCAAAACCACTGAATAACTTTGAAAGAGTATTGGCCTCGATGGCGTCGTGGTTAAGCCATGGAATAAAAGGCTGGTAGGTACAGGGTTCACAACTCGGTACCGGCTCCCACCCAGAGCGAGTATTAACGACTCAATGGGCGGGTGTAAGACTGGTAGGTACAGGGTTCACAACTCGGTACCGGCTCCCACCCAGAGCGAGTATTAACGACTCAATGGGCGGGTGTAAGACCGCTACACGTTCTTCTCTCTCACCAACCACTATCAACCAACAACTATCCCACTGTCCTGGACAGACGGTCCAGATAGCTGAGGTATGTGCCAAGGACAGCGTGCTTGAAAAGTAATTGGGTGCATGCAGGTAAATAAGTTCAAATGAAATGAAAGTTTATTTAGATTAACACAGTAGATCAACAGGATACTGAGATCAGTGTGTGGACAAAAAAGTAAAAATGTGTTTTGTTCAACGACACCACTAGAGCACATCGATTTATTAATCATCGGCTGTTGGATGTCGAGCATTTAATATATTTGACATATGAGTCTTAGAGAAGAAACCCGCTACATTTTTCCATTAGTAGCAAGGGATATTTTATATAGGTACTACCTTTCAGAGAGGATAGCACATACCACGGTATTTGATATACCAGTCGTGGTGCACTAGCTGGAATGAGATATAGCCTAATGGGCTCAGTGACGGGGGTCGAAAAATGTAGCGAGTTTCCTCTAAGACTATAATTATGTCAACATTGTCAAATGTTTTACATCCAATAGCTGAATTAATTAATTAATTAAAGTTTAACGACACCCCAGATCAAAAATGCACATCGGCTGTTTCGTGCATCCAATTAATGGTGATTAATTTTGGCATTTATTCCTCTCTGAAATCCGTGTGTGAACAAAACCTAAACTGTTTTAAATGTGGAGACTGTGTGTTAAATGTAGTTGGCAAATATAAATATCTTGGACTGGTTTTTGATGAACACGTAGATTTCAGCATCACAGCAGCAGCAGTGACACTTTCAGCCAGTAGTGCTCTAGATCTGGTCATATCCACATGTAAACAAATGGGTGGTATACCATATACAGCCTTTAGTAAGCTCTATAATGCAATAGTTCTACCAGTGATTGCTTATAAACCTGCAATATGGGGAACTAGGAAGAATAGCGTAGTTAGTAATGTCCAAAATCGTGCTTACAGAAATTTCCTTAGTGTAGTAAAGTATACACCTAACATGGCTGTAAACGGTGATATGGGATGGACTCATATAATGGCGTCTCTGTTGAAAGCTGTATTGGGTCAGTGGAGAAGATTGGTTAATATGAATCATAACAGATTGAATAGAAAGGTGGTTTTTTTTTGTTTGGTGTTTTATCTCGGCTGACATCAAGCAATCACGCCATTGTAAAACAAAACAAAAAACACCTCTATTTACTCTACACACATTGTTCTCAAGGATCTAAATGTCTGATATAAATATTCCAATACCTATTTCATTTGTTACCAATGTTTAGATAGTTATGCTAGTCAACTGATTTTTTATTGGACTAATCTCATTGTTAATAAGTTTTGGAAAAGTTCGCACTTAGCGTCTGTTTAAAAATGTGTATGGTACCGAATATTATGTCATTGTAAACATGTCAAATAACTACAGAAGTCCTTTTTGAAAGTTTAGATGCGGTGTTGCAATAACAAATGCGTTCAAGTGAAGTCAATGTTTTAAAGGGACATTCCTGAGTTTGCTGCAAGTTTTAAGATGCTATCGACTAACAGACACTTTTTAACGATTGTAATTACATATGAAATATATTTTACTGCATAAAATATTAGTGGCTGTATATTAAATGTGTTTCTGATCGTTATAATATTTGTACTAGGTTAAATTTCATTTTGTTTCCTAAAATATTAATTTTTTCGTACGTACGAATTTATTTGAAGACAAAATCCTATTTGGGCTTCTTGCACATATTAAGACGACCAGAAACACATTCAATATACAAACACTGATATAAAATTGTTTTTAAAAACAATAACAAAAACAAAACAAAACAAACACAAATTGTAAGTTTAATCGTAGAAATATTGTATTAGTCAGAAACATTTTACAAAACAGTAAACTCAGTAATGTCCCTTTAATCGAGTGTCCAGTGTACACTGACTTAAGTTTGAATTTAACTTGTTTAGCAGGGTTGTTTTCTAACAGAGAATAATATGAGGTTTTAAATAATGTTCAAATATTTTGTTTTGTAATGTCTAGTAAGAGAGAGAGAGAGAGAGAGAGAGAGAGAGAGAGAGAGAGAGAGAGAGAGAGAGAGAGAGAGAGAGAGAGAGAGAGAGAGAGAGAGAGAGAGAGAGAGAGAGAGAGAGAGAGAGAGAGAGAGAGAGAGAGAGAAATATCAACCGAGTCTACGCTAATCGGTATTTGTCGAGGCTCTGCCGAGGCAAATGACGATTAGGTAGACGAAGTTGATATTTTACATTTTACATATTAAAAAACAAAAAACAATGGTGATTAATTTTGGCATTTATTCCTCTCTGAAATCCGTCTGTGAACAAAACCTAAACTGTTTTAAATGTGGAGACTGTGTGTTAGATGTAGTTGGCAAATATAAATATCTTGGACTGGTTTTTGATGAACACGTAGATTTCAGCATCACAGCAGCAGCAGTGACACTTTCAGCCAGTAGTGCTCTAGATCTGGTCATATCCACATGTAAACAAATGGGTGGTATACCATATACAGCCTTTAGTAAGCTCTATAATGCAATAGTTCTACCAGTGATTGCTTATAAACCTGCAATATGGGGAACTAGGAAGTATAGCGTAGTTAGTAATGTCCAAAATCGTGCTTACAGAAATTTCCTTAGTGTTGTAAAGTATACACCTAACATGGCTGTAAACGGTGATATGGGATGGACTCATATAATGGCGTCTCTGTTGAAAGCTGTATTGGGTCAGTGGAGAAGATTGGTTAATATGAATCATAACAGATTGAATAGAAAGGTGTTTTTTTTTTTTTTGGTGTTTTATCTCGGCTGACATCAAGCAATCACGCCATTGTAAAACAAAACAAAAAACACCTCTATTTACTCTACACACATTGTTCTCAAGGATCTAAATGTTTGATATAAATATTCCAATACCTATTTCATTTGTTACCAATGTTTAGATAGTTATGCTAGTCAACTGATTTTTTCTTGGATTAATCTCATTGTTAATAAGTTTTGGAAAAGTTCGCACTTAGCGTCTGTTTAAAAATGTGTATGGTACCGAATATTATGTCATTGTAAACATGTCAAATAACTACAGAAGTCCTTTTTGAAAGTTTAGATGCGGTGTTGCAATAACAAATGCGTTCAAGTGAAGTCAATGTTTTAAAGGGACATTCCTGAGTTTGCTGCAAGTTTTAAGATGCTATCGACTAACAGACACTTTTTAACGATTGTAATTACATATGAAATATATTTTACTGCATAAAATATTAGTGGCTGTATATTGAAAGTGTTTCTGATCGTTATAATATTTGTACTAGGTTAAATTTCATTTTGTTTCCTAAAATGTTAATTTTTTCGTACGTACGAATTTATTTGAAGACAAAATCCTATTTGGGCTTCTTGCACATATTAAGACGACCAGAAACACATTGAATATACAAACACTGATATAATTTTTTTTTTAAAACAATAACAAAAACAAAACAAAACAAAACAAACACAAATTGTAAGTTTAATCGTAGAAATATTGTATTAGTCAGAAACATTTTACAAAACAGTAAACTCAGTAATGTCCCTTTAATCGAGTGTCCAGTGTACACTGACTTAAGTTTGAATTTAACTTGTTTAGCAGGGTTGTTTTGTAACAGAGAATAATATGAGGTTTTAAATAATATTCAAATATTTTGTTTTGTAATGTCTAGTAAGAGAGAGAGAGAGAGAGAGAGAGAGAGAGAGAGAGAGAGAGAGAGAGAGAGAGAGAGAGAGAGAGAGAGATAGAGAGAGAAAAATATCAACCGAGTCTACGCTAATCGGTATTTGTCGAGGCTCTGCCGAGGCAAATGCCGATCAACATTGATGGAAGTTGATATTTTACATTTTACATATTAAAAAACAAAAAAGAAGTAGCGAATTCTGTTTAACCTATTGCACTTCTAAAATGACAATTTACTAAAATATTTAGTAAATCACAGTACTAAAGTCGCCACCATCGACGATATGACGTCATCACGATTAGCACAGATTAGTTTGACGTCACGCATTTTAAATACATCTTTAAAAACGTTACGCTCAAGTACACGGGTCTTGATGGCTAGTAATCAAATAACCCATCCACGACAACACATTACCTCGAGACCTTGCACATTTGCCTACCATTATTAACCGGGTTAATAAAGTAAATTATCACATGATTTTATGACATGGATATGATGGGTAAATTATAGGATAAGCATGTCCCATGTAGTATTCGGTCAATTTGTTTTACTTGTCTTACTGACATTGTTGTCAAGTGAACGAAAACGCTTCAAAATGTGTAAAACAATTAACGTTTTTTACATTGTAGCATTTTTAGTATACCAAGAATACCCAATAATTTACGCGAACGGGCGAATGGCATGCTTGATGCTGGCATGTCGACAGAAGACGTTGCAAGGCATGTTGGGAGTTCTAGTCGAGCGATACGAAATCTTCGCGTAAGATTTCGAACGACAGGAAGCACCAACGACTTGCCACGTCGTGGACGTCCGCGAGTTACAACGCGTGGTCAAGACCGCTATATCATGAACACGCATTTGCACAATAGATTCCAAACTGCCACTGCTACTGCTGCTAACACACCTGTGCTTCATAATAACCGAATCAGTGGGCAAACTGTACGTAATCGTATGTGGGAGAACGGTTTACATACACGACGTCCTTACGTCGGATGCGTTTTAACGCAACGTCATCGTCTAAATCGTCTTAATTGGACACGTGTACACACTCGTTAAATACGGCGACGCTGGAATGCCGTTCTTTTTTCGGATGAATCCAGATTTTCTTTACAACGTAGTGATGGCAGGGTGCGCTCTACCGTAGGAGAAATGAACGATATGCTGACTGTTGTGTTCTTGAACGAGATCGTTTCGGGGGTGGGGGTTGTGTCATGGTCTGGGCAGCCATTGCCCATGGTTATCGTTCAACACTAGGTGTCATTGATGGCAATTTAAATGCTCAACGTTACCGCGATGACATTCTCGCTCATCACGTCATTCCTCTATTCCATAACAACGCCAACATCTTGATGTTTCAGCATGATAATGCCACCTCTCATACAGCTAGAGACACTGTAAATTTTCTTAGGACAAATAACATTGATTTCATTGATGACTGGCCCGCTAAAAGTCCTGATCTCAACCCCATCGAGCATGTCTGGGATAGTCTGGACAGACGATTGAGGCGTCGTCCCAACCCACCCGCTAACGTCAACGAACTTCGTCAAGCTCTCGTTCAGGAATGAAACAATATTCCACAGGCAGAAATCAATACTTTAGTCAATTCTATGCGCCTGCGATGCACTGCAGTGGTCAATTCAAGCGGTGGTCATACCCGTTATTAAGTGGTGGTTATTTTTTTTAACCCCTACCACACTTGTTCAAAATTTCAACCAGTTTCTGTTAACCTATGGCCATGATTTTTTCACCAAACGATGCATCATGGAACACTCTTTAAACGCATATATAACAATTATTCATATATCTATATCTATATATCTATATATCTATATATATATATATATATATATATATATATATATATGTTAATTTTTATATTGTTTATCTATTGATAGTCTGTAATAATTCATGTAAGGAATTAGTTATGCACTTTTATATTGTATTTTAAATTGCATTTTATTATTGTGTACATAAGGTGAGACTTTAATAAAATATATGTATGTATGTTTATACCCGTGTACGTTCCATTTGTTTTCGAACATACCAAATTACCGGGACGTAAAATCTAATCTCGGCTTCTAGAAATATTCCAGGTATCGAAAACACATTGTAAATGCATTCACTAATATTATAAACAAGAAAATACATTGTATGTGTAATTCCGTTCGTTAAATTGCACTCTCCGCCGGAAACGCCTCGTTCTATCTGTTCCAGAGTTTTGTGGTTGGCGGTAAACACATTGATTAAATACAGATTCTCTCCCTTTGTCTTCCTCTCGTTGCGTATCTATTTGTATTGCTTGCTTGCTGCTGTAATGCATTGTCGTTTTCCAGGGTAACTGCGTGCAATAGGCGAACCGTCTAGTACTGAACCAGTGTCGATGATTCGTACCGACCTCGGTAGCGCAGTGGTTAAGCCATCGAACTACGGGCTTGTAGGTACAGGGTTCACAGCCCTGTACCAGGTCCAAACCAGAGCGAGTTCATAAAGGTTCAATGTGTAGGTGTAAGGCCAGATAGCCGAGGTGTGTGCTCAGGACAGCGTATTTGAACCTTAATTGGATGTAAGCAAGAAAATAAGATGACATGAAATGAACGATGGTGTAGTGATTTAATTACTGAACGTAAGGATGGTAGATACTGAGTTCGTACTCTAGTACCGGCTTAGGGGCGGGGCGTAGCTCAGTGGTACAGCGTTCGCTCGATACGCCATCGGTGTGGATCTATCCCCGTCGGTGAATCCATTGGGCTATTTCTCGTTCCAGTCAGTGTACCACGACTGGTATATCAAAGACCGTGTTATGTACTACCCTGTCTGTGGGATGGTGCATATATAAGATCCCTTTCTGCTAATCGAAAAGAGTAACCCAACCGTAAATACAATGCGTTGAGTGCGACGTTAAATAAAACTTTTCTTCCTTCCTTCCCTCTTTATTTTTCGAGGGACCGCTTAAAATTAAGCCTAATTTCCTTCATTAAAAACTGCGCACCCTTTCCATTTAGCATTAATCCTACGGGACATTCCAAATTCCATAGCACTCGTAACAACACTCCGCCTGTTACCGATTCCGGCCGGTCTGCTGGTGCTCTCTTGCACCTGTCAGTGCATGCTTTTGTCATACATATATATATATATATATATATATATATATATGTGTATGTGTATGTGTATGTGTATGTGTATGTGTATGTGTATGTGTATGTGTATATGTATATGTATATATATATATATATATATATATATATATATATATATATATATATTTAATTTGCAAACATCCAACTACTCCTGTCTGTTTGAACAATTCACTCTTGGATTTGTGGTGTCTATGGACGATTTCGCCCCTCGCCCATGAGAGAAAAACAAAACACAAAAAAAAAGAAGAAGCGTATAAACAACTCGAACATAAATAATAAAATAAATAAATAAAAGTGGGAAATTGAAGCTGTAGCATTCATAACAGTTACGAATCCGTCATTAGGATATCCAGTATACCGTATCTCTGCCCAAGACTGAATCTAAAATAAGTTATGACAGAGTCGTGCAGGTATTCAGCAGTGAATCGCTGTCAGATAGTTTCTCTTCTCTACAGAGTCTG
>NC_054703.1:8749013-8779302 GCF_016097555.1 Gigantopelta aegis
GGCGGCTTGACTGCAGTTGAAGGTTCTTGCAATCTGCCGTTGAGAGGCCCCCGTATCGGCCATACCGATAGCTCTGTTGCGTTCTGCTTGGGCAAGTCTCGGCATCTCTCTGATGTTCTTTTTGATACTGTTTCCTTGCTTTGTCCCACACCGGTATTTATGCAACAATCATGCACGAGCATTTTAACAAATTCAAATTATGCTGTTTTTCATATTTTTCATGACTGCACGAACTTCACTAAATCCGGAAACAGTGACTTTCAAACTTATTGCAGTATCTTTAATTCAGATAAACTTATTTTAAAAATTATAAGTTTATTTTGCCCGTTAGTTTACATATTATATCTAATTAAAGGGACAGTGCTGATTTTTATGCAATATTTAAGATGTTATCGACTAACAGAGACGTTTTAACGACCGTAGTTGCATATCAAATATATTTCGTTGCATTAAATATTAGTGGCTGTATATTAAACGTGTTTCTGGTCGTTCTAATATTTGTACTAGGTTAAATTTCATTTTATTTCCTAAAATATTTCCTTTTTGTACGTACGAAATTATTTGAAGACAAAATCCAGTTTGGGCTTCTTACAAATATTAAGACGACCAGAAACGCATCGATTATACAGACACTGATATTCTAAACACGAAAATATATTTAATATGTAAGTTTAATCGTAGGAATATTTTATTAGTCGGAAACATCTTACAATGCAGCAAACTCAGGAATATCCCTTTAAACGGACAGCCCCTAGTGTTTAAACACTAAGGCACTATTCGACATTGGTGTGATGTGCGTCACAAACGGTTCTTCCAGGATGCTGCTTTACCCAAACATCTTATAATTCATACGGTGGTCCTGCCTGGCATAAACGTTCGTTGGACCTTTTTGGCCAAAGTGAAATCATGGTGCATTCGGTTTAAGATAATTCGTTAGACTTTTGATCGTCACTGTCAGTGCACCACGACTGGTATATCAAAGGCCGTGATACTTGATATCGTGTCTATCGGATGGTGCACATAAAAGATCCCTTGCTACTCATGGAAAAAATGTAGCGGGTTTCTTCTGTAAGACTTTATGTTAAAATTACCAAATGTTTGACATCCAATAGCCGATGATTGATTAAGCAATGTACTCCAGCGGTGTCGTTTAAACCAAACAAATTTTAGACATTTGGCCAAAGTTGGATCATGGTAGCATTCGTTATTTGACAGTCTCTATCTTAAAGCAGAAAAAAGCAAGAACAAAGCAAGTTACTTTCAATTTAAGGGGGTGTTACATAGTAAAAACCTTTATGTTCAACCTTTAATATTGTTAATATAATCTAATTTCTAATTAGTTAGTCTGTGTTTAACACAAATCAGTGGCCCTTAAATTGGAAGTAACCAGCTAACGTATTTCTTTGTTTTCCATCTTTGACAGTAAGTCGGTAATATGGTAAAGAGATACATTAGTTTCATAGCAAATCGGCGATGTAAGAAAGACATAAAGGAGAATGACAGTAAATCGGCGATGTTGGAAAGTCATAAAGGAGAATGACAGTAAATCGGCGATGGCGGGAAGAAATAAAGGAGAATGACAGTAAATCGGCGATGACGGAAAGACATAAAGGACAATGAATGAATGAATGTTTAACGACACCCCAGCACGAAACATACATCGGCTATTGGGTGTCAAACCATGATAAGTCAAAACATGAAGTGATAATCAACATCAAAATAAAAATGCAAGAATCAAATAAAAGCACAGTGTAAAGAAATGTACAAAAATACAAATATCAGATAAAGGAGAATGGCAGTAAATTGGCTATGTTGGAAAGACATAAAGGAGAATGGCAGTAAATCGTCGAGCTTGGAAAGACATAAAGGAGATTAATAGTAAATTATCGATGTTGGAAAGACATATAGGTAGCACTAAACCACATAAATTCCTGCTGGGTCAAAGTTCGAGGTGCACCGAAGTTTTGATAGAGAAGTTAACACCACTAGTCCTGTGATTGTTTATAAATGTGAGTGTGTTGGTTGTAAAAAAAAAAAAAAGTTTCATTTGGGCTAAAAAAGTATGTAAGTTTATTTGACCTAGTACCACTGTGCCAAGTAGTCTTGTGCTTGGAACATATATGGGGTACCTATAAAAAAAGTACTCAAATTGTGTGCGAAACTAGGGGTGTTGTAGAAACATCTGGTCATACTAAAAATGAGCCATGAAAGGTGCCATTTTCTGCAGTTAATACTTTGAGGTAGGGGCTGTAGAACTGATATTTATAGGTCATAGTTTGGTTGATATATTGCATACAGTGTTTTTAAACACAAACGTTAACATGGTCGCCTATGGGATTATAGTTGGTATAGTCCAACCTATAGGGAAATGACAGTAAATCGGCGAGCTTGGAAAGACATAAAGGAGAATGACAATAAATCGGCGATGTTGGAAAGACGTAAAGGAGAATGACAGTAAACTGGCGATGTGGGAAACACGTAAAGGAGAATGACAGTAAATTATCGATGTTGGAAAGACATGAAGGAAAATGACAGTAAATCGGCGATGTTGGACAGCCATACAGGAGAATGACAGTAAATCGGCGACGTTGGAAAGACGTAAAGGAGAATGACAGTAAACTGGCGATGTGAGAAACACGTACAGGAGAATGACAGTAAATCGGCGATGTTGAAAAGACATAAAGGAGAATGACAGTAAATCGGCGATGTTGGAAAGACGTAAAGGAGGATGACAGTAAATCAGCGATGTTGGAAAGACAAAGGAGGGTAACACTAAATTGGCGATGTTGAAAAGACATAAAGGAGAATGACAGTAAATCGGCGATGTTGGGAAGATATCAAGGAGAATGACAGTAAATCGGCGATGTGGGAAAGGCATAACGGAGAATGACAGTAAATCGGCGATGTTGGGAAGACATCAAGGAGAATGACAGTAAATCGGCGATGTGGGAAAGGCAAAGTGCTATGATGTTAATTAGGGCAAAAGGGAAAGAAAGAAGTTATAGTTTGACAGTAAATTGGCGATATTGGAAGAACGAATTGGTATGACGGTAAATCGTCGGTCTCTAAAAGATTGGAAAGATATGACTACTAGAAAACGAGATCCATTAATATGACGGCGCATTTATCAATAGTAGCTTGGCAGTAAATCAGGGCCCCGTTCCACGAAGCGATTTTAGCACTGCTATCGTTGTAATTACCTACAATCGCGACCTTAACGTTTTTCTACGATCGCAAGCCCGTTCCACGACGCGGCGTAGCTTACTAACGTCATACATTACTGTGCAAATTTACAATAAGTATGATGCAGTTATAAGCCACTAACATAGATGTCAAATAGCAGTTAAATGATGATTTGAATATTTTCTAAGAAGGATACTATTTTTTGTGTAAAAATAGATCTAACATATATCAATTATCAAACTTTGCGTTCGACGAAAAACATTCTAGGCCAATCGATCTTGACACGGAAATACGGGAGATAAGTCTGATGTCTGATGCATTCGGCAATTATCGCTTAGCAAATGTACTGACACAGTTGCTTTATGGATGTCCGATACCAACGAATACATCCAAGATGTTCCGAAACGTCGTTAACCAATTTATTATTTCACTAATTCGCACTTCTTCGCAAAGAATATATTAATCATTAAAGAGGCACTTACGACTACCGTAAGGTTGCTTTGTGGAACGGCTGTAAAGTTTACAGTGCCAGTTGTAAAGCTCACCTTAAGTCACTACAATTAACCTTAGCTACAACTCGTTTGTGGAACGGGCCCAGGTATGTACCAAACGGACATTCATTAACATGACGATACATTAGCGATACTAATTTGATAGTACAATAATATTTATTAGCTATATAGAACAAGGAACTCATTAAATATGACGACACATTAGTAATTGTATACTACATGTGTATATAAAGACAACATTCTGAACTTAATACTTTCAAATAAAATTAAAGTAAAAAATAACTTAATATTCGTGTTTCGTTTCTCGTGCAGTGTATTAAGTACTTGGCCCTCCAAGTAGTTACCATGTCGTGCATCACGTTGCTACAAGACGGAACGTGGAAAGTCTCTTAAAGCAACAGATCCTAGTTTTTAAACACTACGGCGTATTTTTCACTATTAGAACCGTTTTGTATCATAGAACTAAGCTATTAGATATTTTTTGTTTAGATTATTCATTCGTATACCGGAAGAGTTTCTGGACATAGACCTACCAAGAAATGGGTTGTTCATATTTCTAAAAGCACACGTATCTTTATAAGTACAGTAAGATGTTTCCGACTAATAAAATATTTCTACGATTAAACTTACATATTCAATGTATTTTCTTGTTTAGAATATCAGTGTCTGTATGTATATTTATTGTGTTTCTGGTCGTCTTAATATTTGTAAGATGGCGAAACTAGATTTTGTCTAGTAAGAAAAAGTATATTTTATGAAATAAAATGAAATTTAACCTTTAGAATATTAGAACGACCAGAAATACGTTTAATATACAGTCACTAATATTGTATACAGGAAAATATATTTGATATGTAATTACAGTCGTTAAACAGTCTCTGTTAGTCGATAACATCTTAAAAAGTGCAGCAAACTCAGGAATGTCCCTTTATTCATCGGTTACTGAATGTCAAACATTTGGTCATTTTACATACAGTGTTAGGGAGAAAACTCGCTACAGTTGTCCATTAGTAGCAAGGGATCTTTTATATGCACCATCCAAAAGACAGGACAACACAGACAACATAATTTAAAAAATAAATGGTTTTAAACAATAGTAGGTCGGATGTAATAATACAATTTTACAAATATTCCCCTTACATTCTTAAATATGCGGTATTGACTTATAAAATAATAATCGTTGGAACAAATATTAAGACGACCAGAAACACATTGAATATACAGACACTGATATTCTAAACAAGAAACTATATTTAATATGCAAGTTTAATCGTAGAAATATTGTATTAGTCGGAAAAATCTTTCAATGCAGTAAACTCAGGAATGTCCGTATCAAAGTGGAGGCGCTGTTCCATATATAATGAAGAATGACTTTACCAATTGTTCTAGAATTGTTTTTAATTAACATGCCATGAGGCCAGTAGATTTGCAAATGCACTAATACAGACCAAATCCTTTTTATTGTTGTAAAATTAAGAGCACACAATCTCATGTCTGTTATGTCGTTTAGATAAGTTATTGTTATAGATGTTTTCTTTATCCAATACATGCATATTCCTAACTGAAATGAATTTACTAAATATCTCTCACATACAAAAGTCTATACTCACCTGTAAATCCTTCTTGTAGGTACAGATATCTGGATTGTGCCCGGATTTCCAGTTATTTATATAGTAAACGATGAACCAATCATATTGCATTTGATGCGCATATTATTGTATACTACTCAAAAGAATTTAAGGGTCAGACGATATTTTCGACATTATTTTCTGAATGTCAATTATATTAGCTAGACCATAATGTCACGCATGGTATTGTTCCATTTTGACGAAAGTGGGTCTAAGCAACCCATAAATGAATTAAAATCCACTGTCATTGACACTGTCGACTACATGCTTCATATTTGCACGTGCTTACATTTGCACGTAAATTAGGGTGTAAATTGCACGTAAATTAGGGCGAAAGCGAAAGGTCTGCTAAGTGCCCATAACTAGCTTTTTCACAAAGCGCTTCATATGCACGCTTTGCATGTGTATTCCATGTTCCCAATGCTGAATTTCCGTATAATTGGAGCTTGCGTTCGTGTACGGTGCACACTCCAAATTCGACAATGGTACGACGTCAACTGACTATCGAAGATCGAGGAAGGGCTATTGCCTGGCTTCAGGATGGCAAATACGCAAAGAAATGTTGCTCTGAGACTTGGTGTCAGTCAGAGTGTCGTTGGCCGACTGTGGCAACGGTACCAAGCAACGAATTCTGTTCGAAATCGTCCACGTTCGGGAAGACCCCGAAGCACTACAAATAGAGAGGACCGCTACATCACCAATATGGCTCTACGTCAACGCACAACCACTGCACGCCGATTACGTGACAATCTGCGGACTGCGACTGGAACTCGAGTGTCTGATCAAACCATACGCAATCGTTTGAGAGCCAATAATCTACGCTGCCGTCGCCAGGCTGTTCGACCACCACTCCTACCACGTCACAGAACGGCGAGACGTCACTGGTGCACGCTTCATCCGCGGTGGCAACGTGTTCAGTGGGGTCGAGTGATGTTCACTAATGAGTCCAGGTTTACTGGGGAGCGCTTCGCTGACGTTAACGTTAGACAACGTCACCGGTTCGGTGGTGGCAGCGTCATGGTGTGGGGCGGCATCTCTATCCACCACAGGACCCCCCTCTATGTGGTGGATGACAATCTGAATGGAATCCGCTATCTGAATGAGATTATCCGGCCGTTGGTTCCCCCAGGCCTTCAGCAGATTGGCGGCGGGGCAGTTCTGCAGGATGACAATGCCAGACCCCACCGCGCCAGGGTGGTAACGGACTTTCTCAGACAACAAGGTATCGCCAGGATGAATTGGCCAGCATATTCGCCTGACTTGGCCCCAATAGAGAACGCCTGGGACGAATTAGGCAGAAGAGTTCGGGATAACCATGCCCCTCCGGCCAACCTTCACGATCTGGGTCAACTTCTTATGGCAGAGTGGCAGGCCATTCCCCAAGAGTTCTTCAGACGTCTGATCAACAGCATGAGGCAACGATGTGTCGAGTGTATTCGCGCCAGGGGTGGATTCACACACTATTAAACGAATTTTCTAATGTGTAAAATCCATGTTTGACAATCTTCAACTTTGACAGCATGTCATGTGACTTTCTTGTATACTGTGACGTTTATTTGTGTTTTTTTGTAAATATGGAACAATAAATTAAATTTTTGGTGCAGTTTACATCATCAATCTGATACACTCTGAAACTTATTTGGTTATAAATTTTTGACCCTTAAATTCTTTTGAGTAGTATAGTTTACTTTACACAGTGAACGACGTACCAATCATATTGCATTTGATGCGCATGTTATTACAGATTAAGAACCAGTTACAATGACGAGCATGATGCATTTCAAATCGAATATCGAATTAGAGTTTCGCGTAGTTTGTTGGTAATGTCCGTGTCCTTTTAATAAGAATTGTTTTTTCACTTATCAGCATGTGATATATATAGCTAAATAAAGGTTAGTCAATATTTTCTGTAACACAATGAGAATTAGTGGAACTGATTGAGTCATTTAATTTTTTAAACCAGATATAGTTGTATATAATGACTATTGAGCGAACTTAATGAGCGAAATCAATAAAATGTTGAGGATTTGGTGTAATTGCTTTACCTATAAACACCGGCTAATGGGTGGGAGCCGATACCGGGCTGCGAACCCTGTAACCTACCAGCCGTATGTCCGATATCTTAGCAATGACACCACCGAGGCCGGTTAAACTAATTAGCAACGCCGTGTGGCGTCTTAATGACAAAAAGAAAGAAATACACTTTTTTTTCCAACGACACCACTAGAGCACATTGATTTATTAATCATCGGCTATTAGATGTCAAACGCTACATGTTTCCATTAGTAGCAAGGGATTTTTTATATTCACCATCCCACAAACAGGATAGCACATACCACGGCCGTTGATATACCAGTCGTGGTGCACTGGCCGGAGCAACAAATAGTCCAATGAGCCCACCGACGGGGATCGATCCAAAACCGACCGCGCATCAAGCATGTATTGCATGACACTGACAAGATTAAATGCCATGGTGATATGCGACAGTTACACATAATTAAATGCGTTACGAGTCATTGCTTGAGAAATACGTGTCACTGCATTACGTGACAGTTACAAAGAAGTGCATATGACCATGTTACGTGACAATGCCAAATAATTAAATGTTACCACATTACATGAATTACACATCGCCGTGTAAGGTGAAAGTAACAAATAATTAAATATCGCTGCATTACATGAATTATGCGCCACCGTGTAACGTGACAGCAACAACGTATTAAGTGCCACTGCATTACATGAATTATGCGTCGCCGTGTTACGAGGTAGACACAGATAATTAAATGACACTGCATTACATGAGTTATGCCTCACCCTGTAACTTGACAGTGACAAATAAATTCATGAATGAATGTTTATCGACACCCCAGCACGAAAAATACATCGGCTATTGGGTGTCAAACTATGGTAATTGCAAAACACAATGTGATGATCAACATCAATATAAAAATTCAACAGTTATATTAAAACACAGTGTAAAGAATTGTGCCAAAATTCAAATATCACAGATGTTAAAAAGAAGGGCTTAAAAGCTCTTAATATTTTAAAGGTTATTGGTAATACGGAATGGGGAGCAGACCGAAAGGTTATGCTCCGTCTGTATAGATCTCTTGTGAGGTCTAAACTTGATTATGGATGCATTGTGTATGGGTCGTCAAGCAAGTCGTACTTGCAGATGCTAGATCCTATACACAATCAGGGACTTAGGCTCTGTCTTGGTACATTTAGAACATCTCCTGTAGAGAACTTGTGTGCTGAAGTTTGTGCAGTCATTAAAGCCTTGGAAGAAATAAAGGATTCTAGTGCATCAACATTTATTATTTTTACTGATTCACTTTCGTGTCTCCAAGCTTTACACAATATGAAGCTGGACCATCCTTTAATTGGGATGGTGATACGAAAGTGTGTCTTTTTATCCATTGCCAATAAAGATGTGGTATTTTCTTGGGTACCCAGCCATGTTGGTATCAGAGGTAATGAAAAGGCAGATTTTGCTGCCAAGTCTCCTTTGGATTTGCCTCATGCCAGGGTTGGTGTACCGTATACTGATTTTAAATACCGTATTAACAAATTTATCTTTTCGACTTGAAAACATGACTGGGGCGGTGCGGTTGCGAAGAAGTTTCGTGCTAGCAAGCCAGATAGACAATGCCAGTCCTGGGAGAGTCCTCCTATAGACAGTGCAAGAAGGATGAGGTAGTCTTTATTTATTTATTTATTTATTTTGAAGAAGGATCCTCCACCAGTGTACTGCCAGTGAAAGAAATTCGAAAAGATATATTTGGACCACGAACTCTGATGGAATCCTTTCGATTCCATCCAGACTGAATGACTGAATGAAGGAATTAATTAATGCTTACCTACATCCTAACACACAATGAAAGGTCATTTGGTGTCAAACATTTCTATTTCAACGTTTGTCCGTGCTTATATCCTACTAAGGTTCAACACTTTGTCCTAGGTACTGAACTTTATTTACTTTCAAGCCGTATTCTACGGCATATGGGGTTAATATTACAAAATAATACATACATTATAATTCTTTTTGTGGGTTTTTTGGTGTGTGTGTGTGTTGACTTTGAGTGTGGGATTGTTATTTGCTTTTTGTTTTTTAAATTGTTTTATTTTTATTTTGTTTGGCGATTCAGGCTACTAAACATTAAACATTAACTTAGATCAGGGGAGACAGGCCCCCATCCCCACCCCATAGACACACACCTCGACGCATGGCTTTAAAATGATCCCCACCCACACTGGTACGGCTACTGAATGTCAATACATGTCAATACATACTGTATATAGAATAACATTTGATGCAAGTCTCTGTCGCTATCTGATATACAATATTACACACAGTATTTAGTGGGAAATACGACAAGCCTGAATCCGATCACTGCTGTATATAGAATAACATTTGATGCAAGTCTCTGTCGCTATCTGATATACAATATTACACACAGTATTTAGTGGGAAATAGGACAAGCCTGAATGCTATCACTGCTGTATATAGAATAACATTTGATGCAAGTCTGTGTCGCTGTCTGATATATCCCCTGCGCGTGCTGTAACCTCACCGTGGTGCAGGGGTGTAACATTCTCTTTGAGAATGGCCAATACAGCACAAATTGAAGTTTAGAGTAAAATTCGGTGTCCGTAAAATTCTGTGATATTTGTATTTGTATTTTTGCACAGTTGTTTACACTGTTTTTGTTTAAACCTTGAATTTTTATGTTGATGTTGATCATCACTTTATTTATTTGCATTACCATAGTTTGACACCCAATAGCCAATGTATTTTTCGTGCTGGGGTGTCGTCAAACATTCATTCATTCATTCATTCTGTCGCTATCGTATATACAATATTACACACAGTATTTAGTGGCAAATATGACAAGCCTGAATGCGATCACTGCTGTATATAGAATAACATTTGATTGAAGTCTCTGTCGCTATCTGGTATACAATATTATACACAGTATTTAGTGGGAAATACGACAAGCCTGAATGCGATCACTGCTGTATATAGAATAGCATTTGATGCAAGTCTCTGTCGCTATCTGATTTACAATATCCTACACAGTATTTAGTGGGAAATACGACAAGCCTGAATGTGATCACTGCTGTATATAGAATAACATTTGATGCAAGTCTCTATCGCTATCTGATATACAATATCATACACAGTATTTAGTGGGAAATACTACAAGCCTGAATGTGATCACTGCTGTATATAGAATAACATTTGATGCAAGTCCCTGTCGCTATCTCATATATACGATATTACACACAGTGTTTAGTGGGAAATACGACAACCCTGAATGCGATCACTGCTATATATAGAATAACATTTGATGCAAGTCTCTGTCGCTATCTGATATACAATATTACACACAGTATTTAGAGGGAAATACGACAAGCCTGAATGCGATCACTGCTGTATATAGAATAGCATTTGATGCAAGTCTCTGTCGCTATCTGATTTACAATATCCTACACAGTATTTAGTGGGAAATTCGACAAGCCTGAATGTGATCACTGCTGTATATAGAATAACATTTGATGCAAGTCTCTATCGCTATCTGATATACAATATCATACACAGTATTTAGTGGGAAATACTACAAGCCTGAATGTGATCACTGCTGTATATAGAATAACATTTGATGCAAGTCCCTGTCGCTATCTCATATATACGATATTACACACAGTGTTTAGTGGGAAATACGACAACCCTGAATGCGATCACTGCTGTATATAGAATAACATTTGATGCAAGTCTCTGTCGCTATCTGATATACAATATTACACACAGTATTTAGTGGGAAATACGATAAGCCTGAATGCTATCACTGCTGTATATAGAATAACATTTGATGCAAGTCTGTGTCGCTGTCTGATATACAATATTATACACAGTATTTAGTGGGAAATACGACAAGCCTGAATGCGATCACTGCTGTATATAGAATAACATTTGATGCAATTCTCTGTCGCTATCTGATATACAATATTACACACAGTATTTAGTGGGAAATACGACAATGCTGAATGCTATCACTGCTGTATATAGAATAACATTTGATGCAAGTCTGTTTCACTGTCTGATATACAATATTATACACAGTATTTAGTGGGAAATACGACAAGCCTGAATGTCGTCACAGCTGTATATAGAATATCATTTGATGCAAGTCTGTGTCGCTGTCTGATATATCCCTTGCGCGTGCTGTAACCTCACCGTGGTGCAGGGGTGTAACATTCTCTTTGAGAATGGCCAATATAGCACAAATTGAAGTTTAGAGTAAAATTCGTTGTCCGTAAAATTCTGTGTTATTTGTATTTGTATTTTTGCACAGTTCTTTACACTGTTTTTGTTTAAACCTTGAATTTTTATGTTGATGTTGATCATCACTTTATTTATTTGCATTACCATAGTTTGACACCCAATTGCCGATGTATTTTTCGTGCTGGGGTGTCGTTAAACATTCATTCATTCATTCATTCTATATGATATACAATATTACATGGCATTTGATGCAAGTCTCTGTCCCTATCTGATATACAATATCCTACACAGTGTTTAGTGGGAAATACGACAACCCTGAATGCGATCACTGCTGTATATAGAATGACATTTGATGCAAGTCTCTGTCGCTATCTGATATACAATATTACACACGGTATTTAGTGGGAAATACGATAAGCCTGAATGCTATCACTGCTGTATATAGAATAACATTTGATGCAAGTCTGTGTCGCTGTCTGATATACAATATTATACACAGTATTTAGTGGGAAATACGACAAGCCTGAATGTGATCACTGCTGTATATAGAATATCATTTGATGCAAGTCGCTGTCGCTATCTCATATATACAATATTACACACAGTGTTTAGTGGGAAATACGACAACCCTGAATGCGATCACTGCTGTATATAGAATAACATTTGATGCAAGTCTCTGTCGCTATCTGATATACAATATTACACAGAGTATTTAGTGGGAAATACGATAAGCCTGAATGCTATCACTGCTGTATATAGAGTAACATTTGATGCAAGTCTGTTTCGCTGTCTGATATACAATATTATACACAGTATTTAGTGGGAAATACGACAAGCCTGAATGTCGTCACTGCTGTATATAGAATAACATTTGATGCAAGTCTGTGTCGCTGTCTGATATACAATATTATACACAGTATTTATTGGGAAATACGACAAGCCTGAATGTGGTCACTGCTGTATATAGAATAACATTTGATGCAAGTCTCTATCGCTATCTGATATACACTATTACACACAGTATTTAGTGGGAAATACGACAACCCTGAATGCGATCACTGCTGTATATAGAATGACATTTGATGCAAGTCTCTGTCGCTATCTGATATACAATATTACACACGGTATTTAGTGGGAAATACGATAAGCCTGAATGCTATCACTGCTGTATATAGAATAACATTTGATGCAAGTCTGTGTCGCTGTCTGATATACAATATTATACACAGTATTTAGTGGGAAATACGACAAGCCTGAATGTGATCACTGCTGTATATAGAATATCATTTGATGCAAGTCGCTGTCGCTATCTCATATATACAATATTACACACAGTGTTTAGTGGGAAATACGACAACCCTGAATGCGATCACTGCTGTATATAGAATAAAATTTGATGCAAGTCTCTGTCGCTATCTGATATACAATATTACACAGAGTATTTAGTGGGAAATACGATAAGCCTGAATGCTATCACTGCTGTATATAGAGTAACATTTGATGCAAGTCTGTTTCGCTGTCTGATATACAATATTATACACAGTATTTAGTGGGAAATACGACAAGCCTGAATGTCGTCACTGCTGTATATAGAATAACATTTGATGCAAGTCTGTGTCGCTGTCTGATATACAATATTATACACAGTATTTATTGGGAAATACGACAAGCCTGAATGTGGTCACTGCTGTATATAGAATAACATTTGATGCAAGTCTCTATCGCTATCTGATATACAATATTACACACAGTATTTAGTGGGAAATACGACAAGCCTGAATGCGATCACTGCTGTATATAGAATAACATTTGATGCAAGTCTCTGTCGCTATCTCATATACAATATTACACACAGTATTTAGTGGGAAATACGACAAGCCTGAATGCGATCACTGCTGTATATGGATTAACATTTGATGCAAGTCTCTGTCGCTATGTGATATACCCCCTGCGCGTGCTGTAACCTCACCGTGGTGCAGGGGTGTAACATTCTCTTTGAGAATGGCCAATACAGCACAAATTGAAGTTTACAGTAAAATTCGGTGTCCGTAAAATTCTGTGATATTTAGTGGGATCACTGCTGTATATAGAATAACATTTGATGCATGTCTCTGTCGCTATCTGTCACGGGGATCCTATACTACCGTAACCGAATAAAACACGATTATCCAAATATCTCTCCTAACTGTATATCTGTTAGATCTCTCTGTATCGGGCAGTCAAATACCCGAGTGGCTCGCCTCTAGGTATAATCAGAGATGCGATCTTATATAAATATGTATATATATATAGCACGTTTAGTTCACTAGAAAACACAACAAAACACAATACACTTTGGAATCTGTATCAACACTACGCTGACAAATGTACTTGCCGCAGTAGTTAGTTAATTAACAACAACAAATATAACAACCCAGAACTAATCACTTAATTAGTTAATCACTAGGTGTCTAGTTTACACAATATTCTAATCACTTCACCGTGATACAACACGCACACGTGTGAATTGAGAAACGCTGCCAGGGGAACTTAATTAATAATGGAATTACAACTCTATTCCTAACTGGTTATTTTTTAATTAACCCTTAATTACTCATACAGTAACCTTGTAATACAGAATTAATACTGGTACCTATCACAATAAAGACAATAACCTACAATTTACCTAGGTCCTCTAGGATGACCGGCTAAGCTTTATATTACCAAATACTCGTATACAAATATTAGAACAGTGAAGCCTACAATTTACTTCGTCAGATTACCGGAAACACTTTTTGGTATATTGGTATAATACAGTATTAAAATATTTAAAGTCACATCAATCACATCAAGGTTATACAACAGAGCAGAAAAATATATTTACCACGTCTGGACTGAACTTATATATTTCGTTCAGTGGACGACGTCCGTTCCCCAGCATACTTCCAATCTTTTTCCCCGATATATCTAAAATTCTAGCTATTTATTACAAAACCACTAATATCGCCTGGGGGCGCAACGCGGTCCCTCACCTATCATGTGATATTCTCACAACTCCCAGAGACGGTATTTTTCCTTAGATGGCCAGACAGACCGACGCCTAGTTCGCCAGAACCCACGGTCGTAAAACCGCACTACCGGAGGTATTCCGTAACTACTGGCCACATGGCCTCCACATCTGGTCTAAGTGTGTATTAGGGGGTACGGTCGCGCGGAGGTATTACGTAACCAAGCTGCACACGGCCCTCTAAAACAATTAACATCGCCACATGCGAAAGATAAGAGCATGTCCCGTCACACACCCCCACCTCAAAAAGGATATTTCCTCTACTCTAGGTTTAGGGATATATACTACATTTAAACAAAATAAAATGTGCGTTAACCGTCGCATCCGGGCATTTATAACACATAGTAATAAGGTGACTACCAGTAATCACACTGAGTCTCTGAGTCCCTGGTATACAATAAAAAATATTTAAAAAAACCCCCAGAAATCAAGAACGTCAACACATTATCACAACGTTCAACTTCGGGACAGGGCATCAGCGATTACATTGGATGTGCCAATGTTCAATAGTAATTGGAAATTCCTGAAGAAGAAGACTCCATCTCAAAACTCTCTTGTTGGTGGCTTTCATTCTGTGAATGAAAGTAAGCGGATTATGATCAGTAAAGACAACCACTTGATGCAATGCCGATTTCACGTAGATCTGAACATGCTTCAGAGCTTGTACCATGGCCAAAGCTTCCTTCTCTATAGTGGAATAGTTCACCTGGTGTTTGTCAAACTTTTTGGAAAAGAAACTTACAGGATGGTCCAGTCCATTTTCATCTTCCTGGCACAGCACAGCTCCAGCTCCCACGTCACTGGCATCCACAGCCAGCTTGAAAGGCATTCGGTAGTTTGGTGCTGCCATCAACATGTAATCTATCTCCTTTTTCAATGCCGCACGTTTTACAGGTTTTATCCGATAGTCATGCTGTCGACTCGGTGTAGAGTTGGATTCCAAGCGCACATCTTGGATTAAGGTATTGGTAACCGTTGGAAACTTCTGACAAATGGAAACATTTTCTTGTATCAACGTAGTCAGCTCTGCTCGCTGGGGGCTGCCAAGGTGCAAGTCCGGACTCAAGTCTGCTTGAATCTGGCTGTTGGTTAACTTGATCTCTGCAGTCTTGACGTCATCACAGAAAATTGAGTGACTCTCAATTTGGACAGGTAACACTGGAACTATCGGCAGTCTGTCAAAATAACCTTTTAGCAAATTGATGTGACAATACCTACTTTTCCTAACCCTATCAGGAGTGTTGATCACATACCCTGTCTCATTAACCCGTTTGTGCACAACATAGGGACCGAAATACCGGTTCTGTAATGAACCCCGTTTAATGGGAAGGTACAGCAGCACTTTATCCCCTGGTTTGAATTCCCAACTCCTAGCCTTCCTATCAAACACTGATTTTATTTTGCTCTGAGCATAGCTTAGATGCTTCCTAGCTAGTTCGGTCGCCTGCCACAACCTATCTCTAACTCTCCCTACATAAATCAGCAGGTTTTCGGCATTATCCTTGTCTAACCAACTATCTTTTACTAATTTCAGAGGGCCTCGGGCTGAATGCCCATAGACTAACTCGAATGGGGTGAATCCTAGGGATTCTTGTTTAGCATCCCGTGCTGCGAACAACACGAAAGGGATTGACTGGTCCCAGTCAGTACCATTGTCGAAACAATGGCAGCGGAGCATACTTTTCATGCTCTGGTGGAAACGTTCTATTGCGCCCTGGCTCTCAGGGTGGAATGCAGCAGAACGAATCTGTCGTATATCTAACATAGACAGTACTTGCTGGATTAACTTGCTCATAAAGTTCGAACCCCGGTCACTTTGAATTTCACCTGGTAAACCCATATACGTGAAGTACCTAAGCAGCGCACTAGCTACAACAGACGCAGTAACCTTCCTTAAGGGAATCGCCTCTGGAAAACGCGTAGTTAAGCACATAATTGTTAACAAGAATTGGTTGCCTGAACGCGTTTTCGGTAATGGCCCCACGACATCTATCAACACATTTGAAAAGGCTTCCCCAACTATGGGAACCTTCTGCAGGGGATAGTGAGGAATTAGCTGATTTAGTTTCCCCACAACCTGACACACATGACATGACATACAATGCTTGCTGACATCAGCAAACATTCCCTTCCAATGAAACTCTGAGGCAAGTTTACTATGAGTCTTATTCCGCCCTAAGTGGCCAGCAAACACGTCCTCATGTGCTAACAATAACAAAGACGGACGGTACTTAGAGGGCACCACAATTCTACATCTTGTCACACATTCCTCACTATCAGGCACAACCTTCTCCACACTCTTATTCATTAATACTCCCTTGTCCATATAATAACCTGACATCTGATCCTCCATCTCACCCTCAGTTAACAATTTAGTGCGAGCTGCCAACAAATTTGGATCAGCCCCCTGCTCTAGGATTAACTCTTGTCTATTACAAGGTAAGTCCCCTCTATCAAACACAACTGGTTTGTATTTGTATTTGTATTTTTGCACAGTTCTTTACACTGTTTTTCTTTAAACCTTGAATTTTTATGTTGATGTTGATCATCACTTTATTTATTTGCATTACTATAGTTTGACACCCAATAGCCGATGTATTTTTCATGCTGGGGTGTCGTCAAACATTCATTCATTCATTCATTCTGTCGCTATCTGATATACAATATTATACACAGTATTTAGTGGCAAATACGACAAGCCTGAATGCGATCACTGCTGTGTATAGAATAACATTTGATGCACGTCTCTGTCGCTATCTGTATAGAATATTATACACAGTATTTAGTGGGAAATACGACAAGCCTGAATGCGATCACTGCTGTATATAGAATAGCATTTGATGCAAGTCTCTATCGCTATCTGATATACAATATCCTACACAGTATTTAGTGGGAAATACGACAAGCCTGAATGTGATCGCTGCTGTATATAGAATAGCATTTGATGCAAGTCTCTGTCGCTATGTAATATACAATTTTCACACACAGTATTTAGTGGGAAATACGATAAGCCTGAATGCTATCACTGCTGTATATAGAATAACATTTGATGCAAGTCTGTGTCGCTGTCTGATATACAATATTATACACAGTATTTAGTGGGAAATACGACAAGCCTGAATGTGATCACTGCTGTATATAGAATAACATTTGATGCAAGTCTGTGTCGCTGTCTGATATACAATATTATACACAGTATTTAGTGGGAAATACTACAAGCCTGAATGTGATCGCTGCTGTATATAGAATATCATTTGATGCAAGTCGCTGTCGCTATCTCATATATACGATATTACACACAGTGTTTAGTGGGAAATACGACAACCCTGAATGCGATCACTGCTGTATATAGAATAGCATTTGATGCAAGTCTCTGTCGCTATGTAATATACAATTTTCACACACAGTATTTAGTGGGAAATACGATAAGCCTGAATGTGGTCACTGCTGTATATAGAATAACATTTGATGCAAGTCTCTGTCGCTATCTGATATACAATATTACACACAGTATTTAGTAGGAAATACGACAAGCCTGAATGCGATCACTGCTGTACATAGAATAACATTTGATGCAAGTCTCTGTCGCTATCTGATATACAATATTACACACAGTATTTAGTGGGAAATACGACAATGCTGAATGCTATCACTGCTGTATATAGAATAACATTTGATGCAAGTCTGTGTCGCTATCTGATATACCCCCTGCGCGTGCTGTAACCTCACCGTGGTGCAGGGGTGTAACATTCTCTTTGAGAATGGCCAATACAGTACAAATTGAAGTTTAGAGTAAAATTCGGTGTCCGTAAAATTCGGTGATATTTAGTGGGATCACTGCTGTATATAGAATAACATTTGATGCAAGTCTCTGACGCTATCTGTCACGGGGATCCTATACTACCCGTAACCGAATTAAACACGAGTATCCCAATATCTCTCCTAACTGTATATCTTTTAGATCTCTCTGTATCGGGCAGTCAAATACCCGAGTGGATCGCATCTAGGTATAATCAGAGATGCGATCTTATATAAATATGTATATATATAGCACGTTTAGTTCACTAGAAAACACAACAAAACACAATACACTTTGGAATCTGTATCAACACTGTACTTTCCGCAGTAGTTAGTTAATTAACAACAACAAATATAACAACCCAGAACTAATCACTTAATTAGTTAATCACCAGGTGTCTAGTTTACACAATATTCTAATCACTTCACCGTGATACAACACGCACACGTGTGAATTGAGAAACGCTGCCAGGGGAACTTAATTAATAATGGAATTACAACTCTATTCCTAACTGGTTTATTTTTAATTAACCCTTAATTACTCATACAGTAACCTTGTAATACAGAATTAATACTGGTACCTATCACAATAAAGACAATAACCTACAATTTACCTAGGTCCTCTAGGATGACCGGCTAAGCTTTATATTACCAAATACTCGTATACAAATATTAGAACAGTGAAGCCTACAATTTACTTCGTCAGATTACCGGAAACACTTTTTGGTATATTGGTATAATACAGTATTAAAATATTTAAAGTCACATCAATCACATCAAGGTTATACAACAGAGCAGAACAATATATTTACCACGTCCGGACTGAACTTATATATTTCGTTCAGTGGACGACGTCCGTTCCCCAGGATACTTCCAATCTTTTTCCCCGATATATCTAAAATCCTAGCTATTTATTACAAAACCGAATATCGCCTGGGGGCGCAACGCGGTCCCTCACCTATCATGTGATATTCTCACAAGTCCCAGAGACGGTATTTTTCCTTAGATGGCCAGACAGACCGACGCCTAGTTCGCCAGAACCCACGGTCGTAAAACCGCACTACCGGAGGTATTACGTCACTACTGGCCACATGGCCTCCACACCTGGTCTAAGTGTGTATTAGGGGGTACGGTCGCGCGGAGGTATTACGTAACCAAGCTGCACACGGCCCTCTAAAACAATTAACATCGCCACATGCGAAAGATAAGAGCATATGCCGTCACACACCCCCACCTCAAAAAGGATATTTCCTCTACTCTTGGTTTAGTGAAATATACTACATTTAAACAAAATAAAATGTGCGTTAACCGTCGCATCCGGGCATTTATAACACATAGTAATAAGGTGACTACCAGTAATCACACTGAGTGTCTGAGTCCCTGGTATACAATAAAAAATGTATAAAAAAAAACCCAGAAATCAAGAACGTCAACACATTATCACAACATTCAACTTCGGGACAGGGCATCAGCGATTACATTGAATTTGCCAATGTTCAATAGTAATTGGAAATTCCTGAAGAAGAAGACTCCATCTCAAAACTCTCTTGTTGGTGGCTTTCATTCTGTGAATGAAAGTAAGCGGATTATGATCAGTAAAGACAACCACTTGATGCAATGCCGATTTCACATAGATCTGAACATGCTTCAGAGCTTGTACCATGGCCAAAGCTTCCTTCTCTATAGTGGAATAGTTCACCTGGTGTTTGTCAAACTTTTTGGAAAAGAAACTTACAGGATGGTCCAGTCCATTTTCGTCTTCCTGGAACAGCACAGCTCCAGCTCCCACGTTACTGGCATCCACAGCCAGCTTGAAAGGCATTCGGTAGTTTGGTGCTGCCATCAACATGTAATCTATCTCCTTTTTCAATGCCGCACGTTTTACAGGTTTTATCCGATAGTCATGCTGTCGACTCGGTGTAGAGTTGGGTTCCAAGCGCACATCTTGGATTAAGGTATTGGTAACCGTTGGAAACTTCTGACAAATGGACACTTTTTCTTGTATCAACGTAGTCAGCTCTGCTCGCTGGGGGCTGCCAAGGTGCAAGTCCGGACTCAAGTCTGCTAGAATCTGGCTGTTGGTTAACTTGATCTCTGCAGTCTTGACGTCATCACAGAAAATTGAGTGACTCAATTTGGACAGGTAACACTGGAACTATCGGCAGTCTGTCAAAATAACCTTTTAGCAAATTGATGTGACAATACCTACTTTTCCTAACCCTATCAGGAGTGTTGATCACATACCCTGTCTCATTAACCCGTGTGTGCACAACATAGGGACCGAAATACCGGTTCTGTAATGAACTCCGTTTAATGGGAAGGTACAGCAGCACTTTATTCCCTGGTTTGAATTCCAGACTCCTAGCCTTCCTATCAAACACTGATTATATTTTGCTCTGAGCATAGCTTAGATGCTTCCTAGCTAGTTCGGTCGCCTGCCACAACCTATCTCTAACTCTCCCTACATAAATCAGCAGGTTTTCGGCATTATCCTTGTCTAACCAACTATCTTTTACCAATTTCAGAGGGCCTCGGGCTGAATGCCCATAGACTAACTCGAATGGGGTGAATCCTAGGGATTCTTGTTTAGCATCCCGTGCTGCGAACAACACGAAAGGGATTGACTGGTCCCAGTCAGTACCATTGTCGAAACAATGGCAGCGGAGCATACTTTTCATGCTCTGGTGGAAACGTTCTATTGCGCCCTTGCTTTCAGGGTGGAATGCAGCAGAACGAATCTGTCGTATATCTAACATAGACAGTACTTGCTGGATTAACTTGCTCATAAAGTTCGAACCCCGGTCACTTTGAATTTCACCTGGTAAACCCGTATACGTGAAGTACCTAAGCAGCGCACTAGCTACAACAGACGCAGTAACCTTCCTTAAGGGAATCGCCTCTGGAAAACGCGTAGTTAAGCACATAATTGTTAACAAGAATTGGTTGCCTGAACGCGTTTTCGGTAATGGCCCCACGACATCTATCAACACATTTGAAAAGGCCTATGTTTTCAAAAGGCAAGTCCTTCACAACACCCATAATGACTGGTCCCGTCACAAACTTCGAACACAAGAAAACGTTATGTAACCGGACAACCATATTTTCCCCAGTAACTGAGGTTAAGGCCAAACTACGTTCTGTATCTGAATTCTCTATACCAGCTAAACAATCTGACGTGATACGTGACTGGCTACACCCTGTATCTCGATAGACTGATATTGCCTTAGGACACAACTCCTGTTTGACATCACAAACCATACCAGTGGACACATACGGGTTTACTTTCTCTGCCATGGGACTAACCATTAACTCTCTCCATAACGGAGCTGACCTCACTAAACCGACCACTTGCGCATTATCGCGTTTCCTTTTAAAACAGTCCCCGACAAGATGGTTATCCTTTTCACAGTAACTGCAATGTGGACGAAAGGTTCGTGCATTGGCTGATAATGCAGGTTTATCCTTACTTTGCCCACCAGGTGCATTCCTTGCCTGACTAGCTGACCAACTAGAAGACTCTCCCCAATAGTTACTTTCCCGGGGAAAACCTGGCTGAAATTTCTTCTTTTCACCCTGTTGTAAAGAGCTACCCTGTACTGCCTGAGCTTTGTGTATTAACACGTAATCATCTGCCACTATGCCTGCCTCCTCTATTTTTTTTATATCACAATCCTCTAAATGAATACGTAAGATAACCGGTAATCCATTTTTAATGTGCTGTAAGATCAACAAGTCCCGTAACTCGGTATATGACTCTACCTGATGTGAAACCACCAATTTGTCAAACATCCCTGCCTTCTTAGCCACAAACTCACTATAAGACTGACCCTGCGTTTTCTTCAACTCGCTATACCGTAAACGATAATCCTCAGGTCGTAACGCATAAGCCCTCAACACTGCAGACTTAACTAGGTCGTACTGACTTGCTCGCTCATCACTCATTGAATTATAAGCTACGCTAGCCTTCCCTTTAAATTTAGACACGGCTAACAATGTCCACTTAGACTGCGGCCAATTTAGCTGCTTAGCGGCCCGTTCAAAAAGTTGGAAGAACATCTCTACCTCCTGGTCGTCAAATACAGGCACTGATCTATATGCCTCCGACATGTTAAACCCATTCCCTGCCTCCCGTCTAACTTCTTCACTATTCAACTTTAACTCATGTTCCACTTTTAATTTTGCTAACTGGAATTCTCTATCCCTCTCTCTCTCTCTTCTCTACCCCTCTCTTCTCTTTTTCTCTCCCTCTCTCTATCCCTCTCTCTCTATCTTCTCTATCTCTCTCTTCTCTTTCTCTCTATCTCTCTCTATCCCTCTCTTCTCTCTCTCTCTCTCTCTCTCTCTCTCTCTCTCTCTCTCTCTCTCTCTCTCTCTCTCTCTCTCTCTCTCTCTCTCTCTCTCTCTCTCTCTCTCTCTCTCTCTCTCTCTCTCTCTCTCTCTCTCTATCTATCTAATGCACGTTCTTCTCTTTCGTACTCAAGCTTTTTAAAAGCTAATTGTTGTTCTACACTTAAATCATTTATCTTTATCTCTGGAACAATCTCACTGTCTTCCATAACCGGCCTATCACCAAAAACTTCCTGGATAATAAATGTCTTTATATCACCTAAAGTTTTAGCTGATGTTAAATCAATTTCTCGCTCACCCGCGATTTCAACTAACTCGGCCTTACGTGCTCGCTTAATCTCCACTACACTGAGCGTAGGCCTATCCAGCAAATTCTTTTCCATGTTTAGGTATGACGCACTTATTATTATAAAATTTTCTGGTGAACAACGTTGCTACTTCTGGTAATTTGTAAAAATAATTTATAAAGCCCCCATTTACAAACAATACTTTTTAAATATGCATGTCCCGTTTCAGATCCGGGACGAGCGCCCCAAATTTTACTCCTGTCACGGGGATCCTATAATACCCGTAACTGAATAAAACACGATTATCCAAATACCTCTCCTGACTGTATATCTGTTAGATCTGTCTGTATCGGACAGTCAAATACCCGAGTGGCTCGGCTTTAGGTATAATCAGAGATACGATCTTATATAAATATGTATATATATAGCACGTTTAGTTCACTAGAAAACACAACAAAACACAATACACTTTGGAATCTGTATTAACACTACGCTGACAAATGTACTTGCCGCAGTAGTTAATTAACAACAACAAATATAACAACCCAGAACTAATCACTTAATTAGTTAATCACTAGGTGTCTAGTTTACACAATATTCTAATCACTTCACCGTGATACAACACGCACACGTGTGAATTGAGAAGCGCTGCCAGGGGAACTTAATTAATAAAGGAATTACAACTCTATTCCTAACTGGTTAATTTTTAATTAACCCTTAATTACTCATACAGTAACCTTGTAATACAGAATTAATACTGGTACCTATCACAATAAAGACAATAACCTACAGTTTACCTAGGTCCTCTAGGATGACCGGCTAAGCTTTATATTACCAAATACTCGTATACAAATATTAGAACAGTGAAGCCTACAATTTACTTCGTCAGATGACCGGAAACACTGTCTAAAGAATATTGGTATAATACAGTATTAAAATATTTAAAGTCACATCAATCACATCAAGGTTATATAACAGAGCAGAACAATATATTTACCACGTCCGGACTGAAATTATATATTTCGTTCAGTGGACGACGTCCGTTCCCCAGGATACTTCCAATCTTTTTCCCCGATATATCTAAAATCCTAGCTATTTATTACAAAACCCAAATATCGCCTGGGGGCACAACGCGGTCCCTCACCTATCATGTGATATTCCCCCACAACTCCCAGAGACGGTATTTTTCCTTAGATGGCCAGACAGACCGACGCCTAGTTCGCCAGAACCAACGGTCGTAAAACCGCACTACCGGAGGTATTACGTAACTACTGGCCACATGGCCTCCACATCTGGTCTAAGTGTGTATTAGGGGGTACGGTCGCGCGGAAGTATTACGTAACCAAGCTGCACACGGCCCTCTAAAACAATTAACATCGCCACAGACGAAAAGATAAGAGCATGTACCGTCACACTATCTGATATGCAATATTATACACAGTATTTAGTGGGAAATACGACAAGCCTGAATGCGATCACTGCTGTATATGGATTAACATTAACATCTCTGTCGCTATGTGATATACAATATTACACACAGTATTTAGTGGGAAATCGACCTTAAATTGCTAGAGTAGCATTTGAATCATCTAGGGGCGGGTCGTAGTCCTGTGTGGTAAAGCTCACGCTTGATGCGCGATCGGTCTAGGATCGATCCCCTTCGGTCGGCTAGTTGGGCTATGTCTCGTTCCATCCAGGGAACTACGACTGGTATATCAAAGGCTGTGGTATGTGCTATCATGTCTGTGTGATAGTGCATATAAAGGATCCCTTGCTACTAATGGGAAAATGTAGTGGGTTTCCTCTCTATATCTGTGTCAAAATGGCCATACGTTTGTCATCCAATAACCGATTATTAATAAAGCAATGCGCTCTAGTGGTGTATTTAAACAAAACAAACTTATTTGTTTAATCATCTAATGGACGTCTTGCGTAGCTATACTTTTATATTGAAGAAAACGCATAGGAGGGGATAGGCAGAACCATACTGTATATGAGTCGTGTGATGTTTATTTATTAATGTATTTATTTATTTATTTATTGATACTTTATTTTCTTTATTGCTTTGTTGTTGTTTTTGATGTTACTGTTGTTCGTTGTTGTTGCTGTTTTTGTTGCTGTTACGATTTCTTTTATAACTGGTCGGAAACACTTTATAGTTGACAGTATAATCTGATAAAATCTCAATTAAGTGTTAAAATCTGTTCTCTCGTTTCCTGTTTTGTGCACGAGGCATACTAATAAAACAGTTGATTACTAGACGCGAAGAAGTAAGCGTGTTGATGCAATTAAACGCCCCATGTATTTGGATTTATCCAGAAAGAGTATCCGTCCTGGACATTATATAAATCAAACCCCTCCCAATCACAGGGCTGGACTGAATTGTTGACATTTCATTTCAATTCATTCATTTCAACTTATGTTAGTGTGTATAGGCAATGTACTGTTCAAGCACGCTGTCCTGGACACACACCTCAGCTAGCTCAGCTGTCTGTCTAGGAAAGTGAGTTAGTAGCTAGTGTGAGAAAAGAGGGTTTAGTGGTCTTATCCCTATTCTTTGAGTCGTTAAAACTCACTCTGTGTGGGAGCCGGTACCGGATTGCAGTTACCAGCTTGACATCCGATAGCTTAACCACGACACCACCGAGGCCAGTTAAAACTCAGTCTGTGTGGGAGCCGGTACCGGATTGCAGTTACCAGCTTGACGTCCGATAGCTTAACCACGACACCACCGAGGCCAGTTAAAACTCACTCTGTGTGGGAGCCGGTACCGGATTGCAGTTACCAGCTTGACGTCCGATAGCTTAACCACGACACCACCGAGGCCAGTTAAAACTCAGTCTGTGTGGGAGCCGGTACCGGATTGCAGTTACCAGCTTGACGTCCGATAGCTTAAGCAGGACACCACCGAGGCCAGTTAAAACTCAGTCTGTGTGGGAGCCGGTACCGGATTGCAGTTACCAGCTTGACGTCCGATAGCTTAACCACGACACCACCGAGGCCAGTTAAAACTCACTCTGTGTGGGAGCCGGTACCGGATTGCAGTTACCAGCTTGAGACACCACCGAGGCGTTAAAACTCACTCTGTGTGGGAGCCGGTACCGGATTGCAGTTACCAGCTTGACGTCCGATAGCTTAACCACGACACCACCGAGGCCAGTTAAAACTCAGTCTGTGTGGGAGCCGGTACCGGATTGCAGTTACCAGCTTGACGTCCGATAGCTTAACCACGACACCACCGAGGCCAGTTAAAACTCAGTCTGTGTGGGAGCCGGTACCGGATTGCAGTTACCAGCTTGACGTCCGATAGCTTAACCACGACACCACCGAGGCCAGTTAAAACTCAGTCTGTGTGGGAGCCGGTACCGGATTGCAGTTACCAGCTTGACGTCCGATAGCTTAACCACGACACCACCGAGGCCAGTTAAAACTCACTCTGTGTGGGAGCCGGTACCGGATTGCAGTTACCAGCTTGACGTCCGATAGCTTAACCACGACACCACCGAGGCCAGTTAAAACTCACTCTGTGTGGGAGCCGGTACCGGATTGCAGTTACCAGCTTGACGTCCGATAGCTTAACCACGACACCACCGAGGCCAGTTAAAACCATGTATCGTGTTCTTAGCTAACATACGTAGTAGTGAACGCGTGAATGATGTATAATGTATTCCTACACATTCAACGACAGCAAGCGACGCTAAGGCTCACAAGCGATCTGACTGGTTCCCGACGTGGTCACGTGGTTTGACGAGAAACGCAGAAACCTGTCTGGTGAGCAATCGATAGCTGTGTTTGGCTACAAAAGTAGATCACGTGACACCAGTAACTAGGCGCTGACACAATACTGTTCTTGAATCTCGTAACGTTTAATTTTCTGATTACTTAATCCAGAATATTAAAACTTTATATAAGATTTCTTGCTTTTATTATTTCATGTTTTGCAATGCACTAAGTAATTACTTCAACGACAATCTCCAAAGACTTAATAACATTTTTAATCATTATTTTTTCTCCTTGTTCTGGTTCGTTTTGTTTGCTGTTGTGTATGTATGTGTGTCTTTCTTCCAAGTAATTATCTATCATATTCGCACTGCTTTAAATACGTATGTAATACGATTCCATGCAGGTCTTTAATAATCATTTGTTTGGATTATCGTGGTCTTATACAATCGTATGAGGCAGTCACAAATGGCATATATAATCGTATATCACATGCATTGTTATTACATAAAGGGTACAGCACGCAAACAACCTTTAATAAGACTAATCTACTCTCTTGTAATATTACAAAGTTCTAAATTAACATGCTGTTTTTTTTAATTATAAGTCAGTGTTGTGGTTGGGAAGACGACATGGGGTGGTGACTTGTGGGGTGGGAACGGACAATGTATCAAACCCCGCCGTTACTCATACTGGCTTTATTACGACTGCTCTCTGTCCATACCTTGATACCAGCCGCAGTTTAAATGTGCCCGATTATTAAAACCCGTTATGTTACACAACGTTTATCAAACACAACAGATATAGCGATTCTTAGATTTAACAGAATATACCTTTAATACGATATTGCTAGTTTCGTGTATGTCTTCTAATTGTTCAATTTCATTTTAGTATAGACGCCGCCAAAAAGAAACGCAACACACTGTTTGGTGACATGTTAAGAGTAAGTTGTTCTTAGGCAGTGTTTTATTTTTCTGGCTACACATATGTAAAACCATACCTTGATACAAACTGCAGTTTAAATATGCCTGATTATTAAAACCTGTTTAATAGTATGCCGTACAACATATACAACGATTGCTTACTTTAACAGAGTATAGCTTTAATGTAATATTGCTGAGGGTTTTTTGTATGTCTTTTTACCTGTTCGATTTTTGTTTAGTATAGACACCACCAAAACGAAATGCAACACATTGTTTGGTAACATTAATTAGACTCAATTGTTCTTGCAGTGTCTGATACTCTCTCTCGTTCAGACGGATCCGGCATCTCAAGATCTGTATTTCAGCACAGCACTACACCTTCAACGTCTAATGGCAACGGCCTTAACGAGGCCACTCACGTGAACATATCGATCGGACTTTAAACGTTTAGATCTGCGTTCAAAATTTTATGTCGAAATTACTTTTTTTTTAATTATTGAATAGTCCGATCCTCTCTTATTTCTCTTATTTAATTTTGGTATGTCCTTCTAAAATGCTCCAACTTATATAAATATTCGGCCGAGCAGTCAATTCTTTTTTATTTTTGACTTGTAACTTTTTTTTTTTTTTTTTTGTATTTTTTTTTTTTTTTTTTTTTTACAGCAACCAGAAATGGAAGCCACTGCTGGATGGGACTCACTACGAGCTGCACACCCTACGGTTCAACGACGCGACGGGACTTATCGTGACACAACGGCGCCAGCAGATCTTCAGACAAGTGATTTTTCTACATCAGATGGACAGCCCAGCTATCCACCTAATCGTCAAGACGATCTGCGGCGCCGGTTACAACATCGTCATCCAGGGCTTGCTCGTCAGGAAGCACCTGATCCCGTCACTGACTGATGGACCGGTCGTCAACTCTGCGTAGGCGCCAACCTCTCTTAGGACAAGCACCTCCTGTTTTGGGCTTAGTTGGACTTAAAATATTTCGGCCGCAGTTCAACATTTTATGTTTATTTTATTTTTATTTTTTTGTTAACTGTCCGACGCAGTTTATTTTGGCAGCCCGTCTAAATTGCTCAAATCACCTTAAAACCTTTTCGGTCGATCACACTAATTTTATTGTTTGGACTTAAATTTTTGTTGCTCATTTTCCTTTCGGTCTTCGACCAACTACAAAATTCGTATTCCAAATTCCGCCCACCTCAAACTCACCCCCCCCCCCCCCCCCAGTCTTAGAGAGGAAACCCGCTAAATTGTTCAATTAGTAGCAAGGAAACTTTTATATGAACCATCCCGCAGACAGTTAGCACATACCACGACATATGATATAGCAGTCGAGAAATAGCCACGGGAATCGATTCTAGACAGACCTCGCATCAAGCGATCGCTTTGCCAGTGAGTTACGTCTCGCCACTGTATCCATATACATTTTACATATTCGGGTAGAAGAAGTTTGTTTGTGCTATAGTGGTGTCGTTAAACAAAACACACATACTTTTTTCTGCATAGCTACACGTTGAAAACAGCCCCTTTAAGATGTTGTTTTGCCCTACGTTACTAAGCCACTTACGATCTGTTTACGGCGATGTCACAATACAGTGGGATTATTCTCATCAAGTCTGCGACTATCGTTTCCGTTTGACGTGGCTCACGTTAATTAAAGGTGCCCTCTCGCATTACCAGACAGACAGGGATATATTTTATTTAAGTCTCACCTTATGTATACAATAAAATGCAATTTAAAATACAATATAAAAGTGCACAAGCCAATCCTTGTGGGAACTATGAGATACTATCAATAGATAAAACTGTAAAAATGAATATATATATATATATATATATATATATATATATATATAGAGAGAGAGAGAGAGAGAGAGAGAGAGAGAGAGAGAGAGAGAGAGAGAGAGAGAGAGAGAGAGAGAGAGAGAGAGAGAGAGACACACACACACACACACACACACACACCATGTTAAAGTTTCGTTCACTGATGTAAATAGAAGCACAATCGCAATGTTAAAACGTGATTTTGCTGCAAACGATTATCTGTGACCCGTTATGTTTTGTTTGTTTGTTTGGTTAATTGCTTCTTTATTTATTGTTATTTTTTCTTTTCTTTCTGTTTCTGTTTTGTTTTATGTTTGTTTTGTTTCTTTGTTGTTTTGGGGGGTGTTCGTTTGTGTTTTGTTTGTTTCTGTTTAAAATTGAGAAAGGTGTGACGTAGATGCCGTATATTAATGATAGCGAAGAACGGCGCTCGACTGTATGGAAATTAATCATGATGATTTATTCTAAATTAATCAGTAATAAAACGAAAGACAATTCTAACTGCAGCTTGTCCTCTGGTTTTTAATATATGCTTTAAACATATGCTTGTTTGGAAACCACACATAACAAATAACACGTTTACATTTCGATTACACAATTTACTCGTAAAAAAGGGTTGCTTACAATTACCGACGATTGCATTATGTGATGGTTAAAAATCTCACGCGTGCCAACCTTAACACTGACAGACCGGTCTCGGTGGTGTCATGGTTATGCCATCGGACA
>NC_054703.1:8779502-8796792 GCF_016097555.1 Gigantopelta aegis
GTTCGAGAGCTAGACGGACGTTTGGACGGTTATGATCGCTCCCTGCCGTTCGAGAGCTAGACGGACGTTTGGACGGTTATGATCGCTCCCTGCCGTTCGAGAGCTAGACGGACATTTGGACGGTTATGATCGCTCCCTGCCGTTCGAGAGCTAGACGGACGTTTGGACGGTTATGATCGCTCCCTGCCGTTCGAGAGCTAGACGGACGTTTGGACGGTTATGATCGCTCCCTGCCGTTCGAGAGCTAGACGGACGTTTGGACGGTTATGATCGCTCCCTGCCGTTCGAGAGCTAGACGGACGTTTGGACGGTTATGATCGCTCCCTGCCGTTCGAGAGCTAGACGGACGTTTGGACGGTTATGATCGCTCCCTGCCGTTCGAGAGCTAGACGGACATTTGGACGGTTATGATCGCTCCCTGCCGTTCGAGAGCTAGACGGACATTTGGACGGTTATGATCGCTCCCTGCCGTTCGAGAGCTAGACGGACATTTGGACGGTTATGATCGCTCCCTGCCGTTCGAGAGCTAGACGGACATTTGGACGGTTATGATCGCTCGGACCTGCCGTTCGAGAGCTAGACGGACATTTGGACGGTTATGATCGCTCCCTGCCGTTCGAGAGCTAGACGGACATTTGGACGGTTATGATCGCTCCCTGCCGTTCGAGAGCTAGACGGACGTTTGGACGGTTATGATCGCTCCCTGCCGTTCGAGAGCTAGACGGACGTTTGGACGGTTATGATCGCTCGCCGTTCGATGATCGCTCCCTGCCGTTCGAGAGCTAGACGGACATTTGGACGGTTATGATCGCTCCCTGCCGTTCGAGAGCTAGACGGACATTTGGACGGTTATGATCGCTCCCTGCCGTTCGAGAGCTAGACGGACGTTTGGACGGTTATGATCGCTCCCTGCCGTTCGAGAGCTAGACGGACATTTGGACGGTTATGATCGCTCCCTGCCGTTCGAGAGCTAGACGGACATTTGGACGGTTATGATCGCTCCCTGCCGTTCGAGAGCTAGACGGACGGTTATGATCGCTCCCTGCCGTTCGAGAGCTAGACGGACATTTGGACGGTTATGATCGCTCCCTGCCGTTCGAGAGCTAGACGGACATTTGGACGGTTATGATCGCTCCCTGCCGTTCGAGAGCTAGACGGACGTTTGGACGGTTATGATCGCTCCCTGCCGTTCGAGAGCTAGACGGACATTTGGACGGTTATGATCGCTCCCTGCCGTTCGAGAGCTAGACGGACGTTTGGACGGTTATGATCGCTCCCTGCCGTTCGAGAGCTAGACGGACGTTTGGACGGTTATGATCGCTCCCTGCCGTTCGAGAGCTAGACGGACATTTGGACGGTTATGATCGCTCCCTGCCGTTCGAGAGCTAGACGGACGGACGTTGGACGGTTATGATCGCTCCCTGCCGTTCGAGAGCTAGACGGACATTTGGACGGTTATGATCGCTCCCTGCCGTTCGAGAGCTAGACGGACATTTGGACGGTTATGATGCTCCCTGCCGTTCGATCGCTCCCTGCCGTTCGAGAGCTAGACGGACATTTGGACGGTTATGATCGCTCCCTGCCGTTCGAGAGCTAGACGGACATTTGGACGGTTATGATCGCTCCCTGCCGTTCGAGAGCTAGACGGACATTTGGACGGTTATGATCGCTCCCTGCCGTTCGAGAGCTAGACGGACATTTGGACGGTTATGATCGCTCCCTGCCGTTCGAGAGCTAGACGGACGTTTGGACGGTTATGATCGCTCCCTGCCGTTCGAGAGCTAGACGGACATTTGGACGGTTATGAGCTCTAGAGCTAGACGGACATTTGGACGGTTATGATCGCTCCCTGCCGTTCGAGAGCTAGACGGACATTTGGACGGTTATGATCGCTCCCTGCCGTTCGAGAGCTAGACGGACATTTGGACGGTTATGATCGCTCCCTGCCGTTCGAGAGCTAGACGGACGTTTGGACGGTTATGATCGCTCCCTGCCGTTCGAGAGCTAGACGGACATTTGGACGGTTATGATCGCTCCCTGCCGTTCGAGAGCTAGACGGACGTTTGGACGGTTATGATCGCTCCCTGCCGTTTTGGACGAGAGCTAGACGGACGGACATTTGGACGGTTATGATCGCTCCCTGCCGTTCGAGAGCTAGACGGACATTTGGACGGTTATGATCGCTCCCTGCCGTTCGAGAGCTAGACGGACATTTGGACGGTTATGATCGCTCCCTGCCGTTCGAGAGCTAGACGGACATTTGGACGGTTATGATCGCTCCCTGCCGTTCGAGAGCTAGACGGACATTTGGACGGTTATGATCGCTCCCTGCCGTTCGAGAGCTAGACGGACGTTTGGACGGTTATGATCGCTCCCTGCCGTTCGAGAGCTAGACGGACTAGACGGACATTTGGACGGTTATGATCGCTCCCTGCCGTTCGAGAGCTAGACGGACGTTTGCTCCCTGCCGTTCGAGAGCTAGACGTTTGGACGGTTATGATCGCTCCCTGCCGTTCGAGAGCTAGACGGACATTTGGACGGTTATGATCGCTCCCTGCCGTTCGAGAGCTAGACGGACATTTGGACGGTTATGATCGCTCCCTGCCGTTCGAGAGCTAGACGGACATTTGGACGGTTATGATCGCTCCCTGCCGTTCGACGACGGACGTTTGGACGGTGATCGCTCCCTGCCGTTCGAGAGCTAGACGGACATTTGGACGGTTATGATCGCTCCCTGCCGTTCGAGAGCTAGACGGACATTTGGACGGTTATGATCGCTCCCTGCCGTTCGAGAGCTAGACGGACGGACGGTTTGATCGCTCGGTTATGATCGCTCCCTGCCGTTCGAGAGCTAGACGGACATTTGGACGGTTATGATCGCTCCCTGCCGTTCGAGAGCTAGACGGACATTTGGACGGTTATGATCGCTCCCTGCCGTTCGAGAGCTAGACGGACATTTGGACGGTTATGATCGCTCCCTGCCGTTCGAGAGCTAGACGGACGGTTTGGACGGTTATGATCGCTCCCTGCCGTTCGAGAGCTAGACGGACATTTGGGTTACGGTTATGATCGCTCGCTCTGCCGTTCGAGAGCTAGACGGACATTTGGACGGTTATGATCGCTCCCTGCCGTTCGAGAGCTAGACGGACATTTGGACGGTTATGATCGCTCCCTGCCGTTCGAGAGCTAGACGGACGTTTGGACGGTTATGATCGCTCTCTGCCGTTCGAGAGCTAGACGGACATTTGGACGGTTATGATCGCTCCCTGCCGTTCGAGAGCTAGACGGACATTTGGACGGTTATGATCGCTCCCTGCCGTTCGAGAGCTAGACGGACGTTTGGACGGTTATGATCGCTCCCTGCCGTTCGAGAGCTAGACGGACATTTGGACGGTTATGATCGCTCCCTGCCGTTCGAGAGCTAGACGGACATTTGGACGGTTATGATCGCTCCCTGCCGTTCGAGAGCTAGACGGACATTTGGACGGTTATGATCGCTCCCTGCCGTTCGAGAGCTAGACGGACGTTTGGACGGTTATGATCGCTCCCTGCCGTTCGAGAGCTAGACGGACATTTGGACGGTTACGCTTTGCCGTTCGAGAGCTAGACGTTTGGACGGTTATGATCGCTCCCTGCCGTTCGAGAGCTAGACGGACATTTGGACGGTTATGATCGCTCCCTGCCGTTCGAGAGCTAGACGGACATTTGGACGGTTATGATCGCTCCCTGCCGTTCGAGAGCTAGACGGACTCCCTGCCGTTCGAGAGCTAGACGGACATTTGGACGGTTATGATCGCTCCCTGCCGTTCGAGAGCTAGACGGACATTTGGACGGTTATGATCGCTCCCTGCCGTTCGAGAGCTAGACGGACGTTTGGACGGTTATGATCGCTCCCTGCCGTTCGAGAGCTAGACGGACATTTGGACGGTTATGATCGCTCCCTGCCGTTCGAGAGCTAGACGGACATTTGGACGGTTATGATCGCTCCCTGCCGTTCGAGAGCTAGACGGACATTTGGACGGTTATGATCGCTCCCTGCCGTTCGAGAGCTAGACGGACATTTGGACGGTTATGATCGCTCCCTGCCGTTCGAGAGCTAGACGGACATTTGGACGGTTATGATCGCTCCCTGCCGTTCGAGAGCTAGACGGACATTTGGACGGTTATGATCGCTCCCTGCCGTTCGAGAGCTAGACGGACGTTTGGACGGTTATGATCGCTCCCTGCCGTTCGAGAGCTAGACGGACGTTTGGACGGTTATGATCGCTCCCTGCCGTTCGAGAGCTAGACGGACATTTGGACGGTTATGATCGCTCCCTGCCGTTCGAGAGCTAGACGGACATTTGGACGGTTATGATCGCTCCCTGCCGTTCGAGAGCTAGACGGACATTTGGACGGTTATGATCGCTCCCTGCCGTTCGAGAGCTAGACGGACGTTTGGACGGTTATGATCGCTCCCTGCCGTTCGAGAGCTAGACGGACATTTGACGGTTACGGTTATGATCGCTCCGCTCCCTGCCGTTCGAGAGCTAGACGGACATTTGGACGGTTATGATCGCTCCCTGCCGTTCGAGAGCTAGACGGACATTTGGACGGTTATGATCGCTCCCTGCCGTTCGAGAGCTAGACGGACATTTGGACGGTTATGATCGCTCCCTGCCGTTCGAGAGCTAGACGGACATTTGGACGGTTATGATCGCTCCCTGCCGTTCGAGAGCTAGACGGACATTTGGACGGTTATGATCGCTCCCTGCCGTTCGAGAGCTAGACGGACATTTGGACGGTTATGATCGCTCCCTGCCGTTCGAGAGCTAGACGGACATTTGGACGGTTATGATCGCTCCCTGCCGTTCGAGAGCTAGACGGACATTTGGACGGTTATGATCGCTCCCTGCCGTTCGAGAGCTAGACGGACATTTGGACGGTTATGATCGCTCCCTGCCGTTCGAGAGCTAGACGGACATTTGGACGGTTATGATCGCTCCTGCCGTTCGAGAGCTAGACGGACATTTGGACGGTTATGATCGCTCCCTGCCGTTCGAGAGCTAGACGGACGACGGTTATGATCGCTCCCTGCCGTTCGAGAGCTAGACGGACGTTTGGACGGTTATGATCGCTCCCTGCCGTTCGAGAGCTAGACGGACATTTGGACGGTTATGATCGCTCCCTGCCGTTCGAGAGCTAGACGGACATTTGGACGGTTATGATCGCTCCCTGCCGTTCGAGAGCTAGACGGACATTTGGACGGTTATGATCGCTCCCTGCCGTTCGAGAGCTAGACGGACATTTGGACGGTTATGATCGCTCCCTGCCGTTCGAGAGCTAGACGGACATTTGGACGGTTATGATCGCTCCCTGCCGTTCGAGAGCTAGACGGACATTTGGACGGTTATGATCGCTCCCTGCCGTTCGAGAGCTAGACGGACATTTGGACGGTTATGATCGCTCCCTGCCGTTCGAGAGCTAGACGGACGTTTGGACGGTTATGATCGCTCCCTGCCGTTCGAGAGCTAGACGGACGTTTGGACGGTTATGATCGCTCCCTGCCGTTCGAGAGCTAGACGGACATTTGGACGGTTATGATCGCTCCCTGCCGTTCGAGAGCTAGACGGACATTTGGACGGTTATGATCGCTCCCTGCCGTTCGAGAGCTAGACGGACATTTGGACGGTTATGATCGCTCCCTGCCGTTCGAGAGCTAGACGGACATTTGGACGGTTATGATCGCTCCGTTCTAGCCGTTCGAGATGATCGCTCCCTGCCGTTCGAGAGCTAGACGGACATTTGGACGGTTATGATCGCTCCCTGCCGTTCGAGAGCTAGACGGACATTTGGACGGTTATGATCGCTCCCTGCCGTTCGAGAGCTAGACGGACATTTGGACGGTTATGATCGCTCCCTGCCGTTCGAGAGCTAGACGGACATTTGGACGGTTATGATCGCTCCCTGCCGTTCGAGAGCTAGACGGACATTTGGACGGTTATGATCGCTCCCTGCCGTTCGAGAGCTAGACGGACGTTTGGACGTTCGAGAGCTAGACGGACATTTGGACGGTTATGATCGCTCCCTGCCGTTCGAGAGCTGCCGTTCGAGAGCTAGACGGACATTTGGACGGTTATGATCGCTCCCTGCCGTTCGAGAGCTAGACGGACGTTTGGACGGTTATGATCGCTCCCTGCCGTTCGAGAGCTGATTGGACGGTTATGATCGCTCCCTGCCGTTCGAGAGCTAGACGGACATTTGGACGGTTATGATCGCTCCCTGCCGTTCGAGAGCTAGACGGACGTTTGGACGGTTATGATCGCTCCCTGCCGTTCGAGAGCTAGACGGACGTTTGGACGGTTATGATCGCTCCCTGCCGTTCGAGAGCTAGACGGACATTTGGACGGTTATGATCGCTCCCTGCCGTTCGAGAGCTAGACGGACATTTGGACGGTTATGATCGCTCCCTGCCGTTCGAGAGCTAGACGGACATTTGGACGGTTATGATCGCTCCCTGCCGTTCGAGAGCTAGACGGACATTTGGACGGTTATGATCGGCCGTTCGAGAGCTAGACGGACGTTTGGACGGTTATGATCGCTCCCTGCCGTTCGAGAGCTAGACGGACATTTGGACGGTTATGATCGCTCCCTGCCGTTCGAGAGCTAGACGGACATTTGGACGGTTATGATCGCTCCCTCCTGCCGTTCGAGAGCTAGACGGACATTTGGACGGTTATGATCGCTCCCTGCCGTTCGAGAGCTAGACGGACATTTGGACGGTTATGATCGCTCCCTGCCGTTCGAGAGCTAGACGGACATTTGGACGGTTATGATCGCTCCCTGCCGTTCGAGAGCTAGACGGACATTTGGACGGTTATGATCGCTCCCTGCCGTTCGAGAGCTAGACGGACATTTGGACGGTTATGATCGCTCCCTGCCGTTCGAGAGCTAGACGGACGGACGGTTATGGACGCTCCCTGCCGTTATGATCGCTCCCTGCCGTTCGAGAGCTAGACGGACATTTGGACGGTTATGATCGCTCCCTGCCGTTCGAGAGCTAGACGGACATTTGGACGGTTATGATCGCTCCCTGCCGTTCGAGAGCTAGACGGACATTTGGACGGTTATGATCGCTCCCTGCCGTTCGAGAGCTAGACGGACATTTGGACGGTTATGATCGCTCCCTGCCGTTCGAGAGCTAGACGGACGGACGGTTATGATCGCTCCCTGCCGTTCGAGAGCTAGACGGACATTTGGACGGTTATGATCGCTCCCTGCCGTTCGAGAGCTAGACGGACATTTGGACGGTTATGATCGCTCCCTGCCGTTCGAGAGCTAGACGGACATTTGGACGGTTATGATCGCTCCCTGCCGTTCGAGAGCTAGACGGACATTTGGACGGTTATGATCGCTCCCTGCCGTTCGAGAGCTAGACGGACATTTGGACGGTTATGATCGCTCCCTGCCGTTCGAGAGCTAGACGGACATTTGGACGGTTATGATCGCTCCCTGCCGTTCGAGAGCTAGACGGACATTTGGACGGTTATGATCGCTCCCTGCCGTTCGAGAGCTAGACGGACATTTGGACGGTTATGATCGCTCCCTGCCGTTCGAGAGCTAGACGGACATTTGGACGGTTATGATCGCTCCCTGCCGTTCGAGAGCTAGACGGACATTTGGACGGTTATGATCGCTCCCTGCCGTTCGAGAGCTAGACGGACATTTGGACGGTTATGATCGCTCCCTGCCGTTCGAGAGCTAGACGGACATTTTTGGACGGTTATGATCGCTCCCTGCCGTTCGAGAGCTAGACGGACATTTGGAGAGCTAGACGGACATTTGGACGGTTATGATCGCTCCCTGCCGTTCGAGAGCTAGACGGACATTTGGACGGTTATGATCGCTCTCTGCCGTTCGAGAGCTAGACGGACATTTGGACGGTTATGATCGCTCCCTGCCGTTCGAGAGCTAGACGGACATTTGGACGGTTATGATCGCTCCCTGCCGTTCGAGAGCTAGACGGACATTTGGACGGTTATGATCGCTCCCTGCCGTTCGAGAGCTAGACGGACATTTGGACGGTTATGATCGCTCCCTGCCGTTCGAGAGCTAGACGGACATTTGGACGGTTATGATCGCTCCCTGCCGTTCGAGAGCTAGACGGACATTTGGACGGTTATGATCGCTCCCTGCCGTTCGAGAGCTAGACGGACATTTGGACGGTTATGATCGCTCCCTGCCGTTCGAGAGCTAGACGGACATTTGGACGGTTATGATCGCTCCCTGCCGTTCGAGAGCTAGACGGACATTTGGACGGTTATGATCGTTCCCTGCCGTTCGAGAGCTAGACGGACATTTGGACGGTTATGATCGCTCTCTGCCGTTCGCGAGCTAGACGGACATTTGGACGGTTATGATCGCTCCCTGCCGTTCGAGAGATAGACGGACGTTTGGACGGTTATGGTCGCCCTCTGCCGTTCTAGAGCTAGACGGACGTTTGAACGGTTATGATCGCTCCCTGCCGTTCGAGAGCTAGACGGACGTTTGGACGGTTATGATCGCTTCCTGCCGTTCGATAGCTGGACGGACGTTTCGACAGTTATGATCGCTCCCTGCCGTTCGAGAGCTAGACTGATGTTTGGACGGTTATGATCGGTCTCTGCCATTCTAGAGCTAGGCAGACGTTTCAACCGTTATGATCGCTTCCTGCCGTTCGATAGCTAGACGGAGGTTTGGACAGTTATGATCGCTCCCTGCCGTTCGAGAGCTAGATGGACGTTTGGACGGTTATGATTTCTATCTGCCGTTTGAGAGCTAGACGGACGTTTGAACGGTTATGATCGCTCTCTGCCGTGCTAGAACTAGGCAGACGTTTCAACCGTTATGATCGCTTCCTGCCGTCCGAGAGCTAGACGGACATTTGAATGGTTATGATTGCTCCCTGCCGTTCTAGAGCTAGACGGACATATGTACGGTTATGATCACTCTCTGCCGTTCTAGAGCTAGACGGTTATGGTCGCTCTCTCAGTTAGAGATAACTCTGTAGTGAAAAAACACGGACTTCCTGCTTACCACCAGGTAGGCAAAGATTCCCTCTCTAATGGAAAACTATATAAAGAAACCAGACAGCATCCCTTTTTAATAATGTTCCAGTTATATACCTAGATGGTGACGGGTTTCTTCCTGTAGTGTGTGTATTAGTGGTTATTATTTGAAATGTTTGTTATCGGCGAACTTGAAGATTATCAATGTCAATACATTTACATCAAATATATAATTATAGTTGTATTATAGCGGGAATATTTGCCCACCAGGTGGTAGACATCAATTCCGTGTTTTCGCTGTATAGTTATCTCGAACGACAGAATGGCGGCACGTAACACAGTGCTAAAGCGCTCGCTTGGTGCGCGTTCGGTTTGAGATCGATCCCCGTCAGTGGGCCCATTGTGCTATTTCTCGTTCCAGCCAGCGTACCACGACTGGTATATCAAAGGCCGTGTTGTGTGCTATCCTGTATGTGGGATGGTGCATATAAAATATCCCTTGCTACTAATGGAAACAAAATATAGCGGGTTCCCTCTCTAAGACTATATGTCAAAATTATCAAATGTTTGACATTCAGTTGCCGATGATTAATAAATCAATGAGCTCTAATAGTGTCGTTAAACAAAACAGATTTCTCTGGTTTCGTAACAAGCGAACATAATAAAATCGGAATTTTGGTATGGAAATGAAAATACCATTTAACAACAACTCGTCAGATTTTTAAATTACGGGTATTTGGTGTCTTAGGCCTTGTTTCCATAAACTCGGTACCGGGCGCAGACCGATATATGACAGATCTGCACATCTGAACAGGTTTTACACGCTCCAACCTCCGATCTATCGTCTAACCGTCTGCTATTGTGTTCCCATAATATTGTCTATGGTCGGCAATATGCTGAACTGGTCGGTTTTAACGCATGCGTATTTCGACTCTTAATACAAAGCCTGAATTAAGTGTCGCGTGTATGAGCCGAGTGTTCGCTTGAGGTGCTTGCATCGCAGGCTCGAACTACCTCGATGGATCGATTCAACAGATTGTTTCTGTTTTCGTTCCAACCAATGCACCACAACTGGTCTAAAGTCCGTGGTATGTGCTTACCTGTCTTTGGGAAAGTGCATATAAAACATCCCGTATTGCATTAAGGACAATGCAGCTGGTTTCTTCTGATGACTACATGTCCGTATTACCATTTGACATCCAACAGCCGACGATTAATTAATCAATGTGCCCTAGTGGTGTCGTTAAACAAAACAAACTTGTTTAACAAAGAATTCGTAACAAATACAAAAAAAACAGAAGAAAAAAAAACTGAATAGTGTAATGACGTCCACATTGTCAACTTCCGCTGTTAGATTTCTAACATAACATACTGATTGCGAGGAAACCCGCCTCTTTCTGAAAGGTCAGAAACAGGCCAATAGCTTAGATGATTAATGGGGACAAAGCTGATAAAAACACCAAATTATTTGTGTGGTTTCTGTAGTTTCTATGATTAGATTTTGTCCCATGAGCCAATTTGTCAGAGCTTAGGGCAAATTATATCTTGATTTCAAGATGGCCGTCATTTACGAAACAATTGTGTCAATATTTAGAGTTCTAAATGGTGCCAGTCCACAATTAAAACTGATATGTCCATGACCTATTAATGTGTGTGATGTATCCGTGATATATCGAACAAACAGTATCTTGATTCCAAGATGGCCGCCATGTACGAGACGGTTTTGTCAAAATATTGAGTTCTAAATGCTCTCAGACCACAATTCAAACTGCTATATCCATACGTTATTAATATCTGTGATGTATCTGACAAATTTGATCTTGATTTCAAGATGGCCACCATTTACTAGACGTCTTTATCAGTATCTTGAGTTCTAAATCTTCTAAAACTACAATTCAAACTACTATACACATAGTATATCATCTGCGAATCTGCCAACTCAGCAGTCTTAATTAAATGTAAAGTTACATTTTAATGTAGCTGCCAAAAAACAATTTCAACATACATATTTTGGAACTCATTTTTTAAAATCACTTCAACAGCTCAATTATACTGTATTGTGTTATGATAATCTGGTTTTAAGTTAAATCTGGCTTTGGGTTATGTAATATGGACGTTTTTATCGTCGGGTGAAAATTCAAGTAAAAATATGGAAGACTATGTGTTTCGCTGGCTGGAGAGAATAAAATATAACTGTGGCGGACATATCTCATTATGTCCTGTCGTGTGTTTAAACGACGACGGCGTGCTGAAATAATAAAATAATGACTTACCTGGAGAGCAGACATGTGTTCGGCAAGGTGGCTGACATTTTGTTTTTGTCTGTTCGTATAGCTAGACCGTGATCCGTGGAGCACCTGTCTGGTGGCTTTTCGTTTTTGGAATGATTTGATTGGTCGGCGAATTAATTTACATCGTAAGTTATGAGTTCTGCACGATGTTCTTGTGGAGTGCATTCTGTTGCACACGTCTTCAGATGCCTATATAAACTGGGAATCAACGCACAATCTTCAGAACTCGAAGTTAGAGTATCTCCTGTCCAGCACCGTCAGAAGTTACCACGTCAACAAGGCATGAAAGAGCGGCGACCGGTCATCTTGTTTAGCAGCCCTTGGCAGTCGTGCATTGAACTTTTCGTGATGGACTGATTTTCGTTTGGTGACTATTAATTAATAACTTAAACGCCAGAATTCTGTGGGAAAACTTTATTTATTTAAACATATATATTTTATATAAAAACATTTAAACACTTGCTACTTGTTATGTAATTTTGTCAAGAACGTGTGTGCTCAATGTTTTAGCTATTTAGTCAATTTATTAATCGGGCAATTAGTTTATTGCATTGAATAATGTGATATTAAATATCACACAGTCTATATCTAATAATTGTATTTAATTGCATGTGATAACCTGTACACATGGCAATTGTTTAGTACCATGATTGGATAATTCGGATTTATCAATATTGGTACACGTGACTTCTGCGGTCTATTAAAGTTTTTAATCCAGTTAGTGGTTATTGTGGATCGGGAAGGTCACAAATGGGGGCTCGTCCGGGATCTTTCTTGTAATATATATCATTGGATGGTATTAGGAGATTACAAATTGATCTATTTTGATTATTAGAATAGAGGATAATAGTTGACTGTTAGAGTTTTATTTTGAGCACACGTTTTGACAATTACATAATCAAGTTCACATGGATAGCATATGGTCAGTAGAACAAGTAGTTGATAATTTTATATCTAGTTTAGATGAAACTGAGATAAATTATTTAACTGTAGCACGGTTGAAAGAAATTGCTGAACACGTAGGATTAGAGTTGGATATTGGTTTGAAGAAAGCTGAAATAAAATCGTTGGTGATAGGTTTCTTAAGAAATATGGCAGAAAGTAAAATTCAGTTAGATTCAAAGGTGTATACTGGTAGGGAAATTGGTAGTGTTGAACTTGATAATGAAGATAGTTTAGCTATGTTGAAACTTAAGTTGGAATTTCAGAGAGAACAATTAATGTATGAGAGGGAACAAAGAAATTTGGAGAGAGAAGATGAAAGGGAACAAAGAAATTTGGAGAGAGAAGATAGAGAAAAACAGAGAGAATGGGAGACAACACAAAGATCTCTCGATAGGGATATTAACAGTAGAGAGTTGGATAACTATAGCAAGTTTGATCCGCAAAGATATATTAGGATGGTTCCTATTTTTAATGAAAATCAAGTTGATGAATTTTTTGATTGTTTTGAAAAGATAGCTCTTGGGGCTGAATGGCCAAAACGGTATTGGTGTTTATTGTTGCAATCTGCTTTGAAAGGTAAAGCACAAATGGCTTATGCAGCGCTTTCTGTTGATGATTCTTCGTCATATGACTTAGTTAAAGCTGCTATTTTAAGAGCTTATGAAAAGGTGCCTGAGGTGTACCAACAAGATTTTCGAAATCTTAGGATTTCAGGTGGACAATCTTATTTAGAGTTTGCCAAAGAAAAAGAAAGGTTATTTCGGAAATGGTGTAGTTCAAAGTCTGTGAATAATGATTGTGGGAAATTAGAAGAACTCATTCTTATAGAAGAGTTTATGAGAGGTTTGCCATCAGAAGTGGTAATTCACTTACAGGTGCTTGAACCAAGTACATTAGCTGAGGCAGCTATAATGGCTGATAAATTTGTTTTAGCAAACCGTAAACCTGATTTCAGTAATAAACCGAAGTCACAAAGTTATACTTTCAAACAAAGTGGAAGCAGTAGAGATGGTTCAGTTAGGAATAATAATACACCGCGAGATATGGGTAAATCTCAAGATCAGAAAAATTCGGGATCACTCCAGTGTTTTTATTGTAAAAGAATGGGTCACATTAGACGTGATTGCCGGAAATTGAAATATGATCTTGGAAGTGGCAATCGTTTTGGGCACACAAATTTTGTATCTCAGTTGTCTGAACCTTTGAATTCAAAATGTCAAATTAAAGATGCGTTAACTAGGGTTAAGAAAAGAAATCCAAGGTTTGAACCATTTCTGACTTCTGGTCATGTGGTTACATCACACGATGGTGATGTGAAACAATCTATAGTGATTTTGCGAGATACTGGTGCTGAACGAACAATCTTACTTGAAAAAGAATTGTTAGATAAGGACAACACATTTTTGGGCGAGTATATTACTTTGTCCACAGTTGAAGGTACTATATCTAGTCCGTTACATACTGTCGAGTTGGATAGTGATTTGGTTAAAGGCAGTATTGTGGTAGCAGCGGTTAGCCATATACCAATTGCGGGTGTATCATTATTGTTAGGGAATGATGTAGCTCAGGAAAGGGTTATTCCTGTACCCATTATGACTGAAATTCCTGAAACTGATGTTGAAACAGAAAAGTTATCTGATGTGATTGATAACATCTTTCCCGCATGTGTTACAACTCGGTCTCAAAACAAAGAGTTGCACAGGAAAATTAGGGTTGAGAATGAGGTTGCCAATAAAAATTGGGATATTTCTGATTTAGGTGATACTTTTATTGGTCATGATTCTGCGCCCGAATTAGGTTCAAATTTGGAAAATGGTTCAGATCGGGAAAAATGTTTTGACCATGAAATAGGTAACCCAGAAGAAGAAAAAATGTTGCAACAGTTACCAGATGACAATGATAGGTTAATTTTAAATCTTAACCATGATCAGTTTATTCTGGAGCAACAAGCTGATAGTGAATTACAAATCCTTTCAAAGGAAGTGTTAGAAAAATCCGAGTTGGATGAAGAACCAGTTGGCTATTATTTCGAAAATGGTGTTTTAATGAGAAAGTTTCGAGATAAACATTCACAGAATAATGATTGGCAGGTGATGCATCAAATCGTTGTTCCTAAAAGTTGTCGGAAAACTGTGTTGAGTTTAGCTCATGATGGTCCATTAGCAGGTCATTCAGGGGTACGTAAAACGTATCAAAGGATTTTGAAACAATTTCATTGGCCGCATTTACATCGTGATGTTGTTAGGTATTGTTTAACCTGTAAAACATGTCAGATTGTTGGTAAACCCAATCAAAGTATTAAACCAGCTAGTTTGATACCCATTCCCGCAGTTAATGAAGCTTTCAGTGAGGTTATAGTTGATTGCGTTGGTCCTTTACCTCGCACTGTTCATGGTAAAGAATACTTATTGACCGTTCTTTGTAAAAATACACGGTTTCCTGAAGCCATACCTCTGAGCAATATTAGGGCTAAAACAGTTGTTGAGGAATTGATTAAAATCTTTACTCGATATGGATTTCCGAAATTCATTCAAACTGATCAAGGTAGCAATTTCACTTCGAAATTGTTTCAGCAAGTAATGGATGAATTGGCCATTAAACATCATTTTTCTTCTGCTTATCATCCTGAAACCCAAGGTGCGTTGGAACGATTTCATGGAACTTTGAAATCCATGATTCGAAAGTTTTGCCTGGAAAAGGGTAAAGACTGGGATGAAGGTATTCATTTGCTGATGTTTGCGATTAGAGATACTTATCACGAATCCATGGGATTCACTCCTTTTGAAATGTTATATGGACATTCAGTTCGTGGTCCATTACAAATGTTACACGAGTTTTGGACAAACTCGGAGGTAAAAAGTGAAACTAGTGTGTTGAAATATGCGATTGATTTGCGGGAAAAATTGCAAACAGTTAGAGAAATATCCCGAAATGTGTTATCCGATAGTCAAGATAAAATGAAAACATGGTTTGATAAAAGAGCTAGAGATAGATCTTTCGATGCCGGGGAAGAAGTGTTAGTTTTGTTTCCTTTGGTTAATCAACCATTAAGTGCAAAATTTCAAGGACCGTATATTGTTGAAAAAAAAATCAGTGCGGTTGATTATGTCATCCGTACTCCTGATCGTAAAAAGAAAACTCAGCTTTGCCATGTTAATATGCTTAAAAAATATTATAATCGGGAAAACGTCTTGGCTAATACAATAATTCTTTCAGGGATAGATTCTGATGTTAAGATGAAAGATGATAATTTTAATCCAGTTGAGCCGAAATTGGTAAATTCAGGATATTGTTGAATCTTCATTTAAAAATCAGCCATTTAAGTGAAAAACAACAAAGTGATGTTCAACAAATCATTTCTGAATTTAGCCAAATTTTCCCCGATGTTCCTAGTCGAACAAATGTTATTAAACATGATGTTGATGTGGTGATTCCAAGTCAATTAAGCAACATGCTTATCGAGTTAATCCACAAAAACAGGAACTTATCCGAAAAGAAATAGATTATATGCTTGAGAACGGCATTATTCAACCTAGTTTTAGTAACTGGAGTTCTCCTTGTTTACTTGTTCCTAAACCTGATGGTAGTGTACGGTTCTGTACAGATTTTCGCAAAGTTAATGCTGTGACCAAATCAGATTCGTTTCCTATCCCACGAATTGATGACTGCATTGATAAATTAGGAACTGCTAAGTATATTAGCAAGTTTGACCTTTTGAAAGGTTACTGGCAAATACCATTAACTAAACGGGCCAGAGAAATCTCTGTGTTTGTAACCGCTGATGGGTTATTCGAATATCTGGTTTGTCCATTTGGAATAAATAATTGAGATAATTGTTAGGTTAGTGGAAAATATAATTAAGAAGATTAGTGTTATGCAATTCCTATAGTGTGTAAGGTTTTGTATATAGATAAGAATTACTGTAGGAATGTGTATATAGTTATTTTATGATATGGTATTTATAATACTGACCATATGAATGTGTTCCCAAGTGTGTATAATGAATAAAAAATATTGTTTTATTAAAACAATATTTTTGAAAAATTGGGGGGAGATGTTATGATAATCTGGTTTTAAGTTAAATCTGGCTTTGGGTTATGTAATATGGACGTTTTTATCGTCGGGTGAAAATTCAAGTAAAAATATGGAAGACTATGTGTTTCGCTGGCTGGAGAGAATAAAATATAACTGTGGCGGACATATCTCATTATGTCCTATCATGTGTTTAAACAACGACGGCGTGCTGAAATAATAAAATAATGACTTACCTGGAGAGCAGACATGTGTTCGGCAAGGTGGCTGACATTTTGTTTTTGTCTGTTCGTATAGCCAGACCGTGATCCGTGGAGCACCTGTCTGGTGGCTTTTCGTTTTTGGAATGATTTGATTGGTCGGCGAATTAATTTACATCGTAAGTTATGAGTTCTGCACGATGTTCTTGTGGAGTGCATTCTGTTGCACACGTCTTCAGATGCCTATATAAACTGGGAATCAACGCACAATCTTCAGAACTCGAAGTTAGAGTATCTCCTGTCCAGCACCGTCAGAAGTTACCACGTCAACAAGGCATGAAGGAGCGGCGACCGGTCATCTTGTTTAGCAGCCCTTGGCAGTCGTGCATTGAACTTTTCGTGATGGACTGATTTTCGTTTGGTGACTATTAATTAATAACTTAAACGCCAGAATTCTGTGGGAAAACTTTATTTATTTAAACATATATATTTTATATAAAAACATTTAAACACTTGCTACTTGTTATGTAATTTTGTCAAGAACGTGTGTGCTCAATGTTTTAGCTATTTAGTCAATTTATTAATCGGGCAATTAGTTTATTGCATTGAATAATGTGATATTAAATATCACACAGTCTATATCTAATAATTGTATTTAATTGCATGTGATAACTTGTACACATGGCAATTGTTTAGTACCATGATTGGATAATTCGGATTTATCAATCTTGGTACACGTGACTTCTGCGGTCTATTAAAGTTTTTAATCCAGTTAGTGGTTATTGTGGATCGGGAA
>NC_054703.1:8796992-8824860 GCF_016097555.1 Gigantopelta aegis
GGGATTTGTGCTGTATTGGCCATTCTCAAAAAGAATGTTACATCCCTGCACCACGGTGAGGTTACAGCGTGCGTGTATGTATGTACGCATACATGTATGTCTGTCTGTCTGTCTATATATGTATGTATGTGTATGTGTGTGTGTGTGTGTGTGTGTATGTGTATGTGTGTTTGTTCATGTATGTATGTATGTATATATTGTCATGGCTGTCCCAATAATGTTGTTAACTGTGTGCTGTCACATGGACTTTTCTCAAGTAATTTTAATATTGGACAAAACAGAATATTTAGTAGTAATCATTCCCATATTTACTTGTATTGTGTAATGTCTGGAACTATGTCATGTAATATTGTTATTGTTTAATGAAATTCTTAGTAGACAAAAACGAAATTGCGTAACTATTGTTCTTAGTGTTCTCGTTGACGCACAATGCGTACTACACATAGTTGAATTTCATAATAATATGTTTATAGTGTATGGAAATAGGTTTGTAAATAGTTGCCGTAATTTATTTGTGGAATATTAGTATATTACATCGCTAAATGTGTTAATTTAATGTTTGAAGTCCGTGTTTGACCTTGTAATTTTCCAGTTTATTTAATTCCCAGATTCCTGTGCATATAAAAGATATGACACAATGTTGACATTAATAATATTGATGTAAATAATTCCATAATTGCAAAGTGTGTGTACTTACACACTGGAAACATCCTATGGGCTCATAAGTGAATCTGGGATAAATTTCCGTTTCATCGACCGTTTTAACATACCCTTGCAAGGTGAACAGGTGAACAAATGAGCTCCGGGATTTTGCGGTATGTTGTGATAGGAACAAATGGTATAGACATTTATAGACACATTTGACTCGGTATGCTGCTTATTTATACAAATGAGTACCAAAGCAGGTGAAAATCCACCAAAGAAGAAGAAGAGAATCAAATCGAAAGGAGGTGGACAGCAGGACACAACTTTGCAATCCATCATGGCGGCGGCGCCCATCATGCCGGCAACATTTCAACCAAACTCTCAGAGTTCAATGGTGAGTGGCCCCGTGAACAGTACTTATTGTACCATGCCACAGTCACAGTCACAGTCTCTAAGCTCACAGCAATACCAGCCATACCCAAATATCCAGCCCGGCTTCCAGCTAACACCTAGCCAGTCTATGTCTGGGATAAATACCAGCCCCCCACCCTGGGCCCAAGAACTGAGTGTTAAAATGGACTATTTTTAAGCGACTTGAAAAATTAGATGCAATAGAAAACTCAATCTCTGTGATAAAAACTGAGGTAAAGCAACTCGGGGAAAGAGTAAGAGATGTAGAAGTAAGTCAGCAGTTTATCAATACAATATTGGAAGAGGACAAGAGCGATATAAAAGATGTTAAGTCAGACCTAAGCATACTTCGCAAGTCATTTGATTATATGCAGGTAGCTAACAATAAACTGTCCGAGGAAATAATTGATCTCCAAAGTCGCTCAATGAGAGATAACTTACTCTTCTTTATCATAGCAGAGAATGAGAGTGAGAACTGCACAGAAGTTATTAAGACATTTTGTGTTGATAACCTTGATTACCAGGAACCATTAGAAATAGACAGGGCTCACAGGATTGGAAAACTATTTGCTGGTAAGCAACGTCCAATAGTAGTCAAATTCCGTTGTTACCCTCAACGCGATGCAGTCAAGAAATCTAGTCGTAAACTGAAAAACACTAACTTCTCAATCGGCGAACAGTTTCCAAAGATTGTACAAGAACGAAGAAAAACACTGTTACCTGTTTTCAAACAAGCCAGGGAACGTGGAAAGAAAGCAGCACTGGTACGGGACAAACTGTATATTAATGGGGTGCTATACACTGGGCCGGAGGGATCACAGCCTGCATAGGATTCACAGGAGAATGCACAACCAACGATTTCTCGTTTAAAAATAAGTTCTTGGAACATTAATGGTGGTTTTGTCACTAAGTGGAATGACTCAAATTTTCGTAATTATTGTTGTAATTTTGATATAGTATTATTGTGTGAATGTTGGTTTGAAAAAAAATACAAATGCACGATTGATGGATATAAAACGTTTGTAATATCTAGGCAAACATCTAAGAAAGGAGGTGGAAGCATAATTATGATTCGTGACAAGCTGGCACCTTTTATAACTTTGAGTGAAATATTTTTCGACACTGTTGTATGGCTTAAAATCAATAAGCAAATCAGTTTAACCGACCATGATATTTTCTGTGCATTTGTTTATTTTCCCCCACAATATTCAACATTTTATAATCAGTATAACTGTGATATCTTTTATGAGTTTGAAAGTCAGGTAGCAACATACTTATCACTTGGTAAAATATTTGTACTAGGCGATTTTAATAGTCGAACCAGAGTAGCTGAAGATTTTATTGTAGAGGATGTTTTGTATACATCTGTAGAAAGTGTAATCAACACAGTGTTTACTTATGCTAATGATGTTGTGCTTCGGTCACGTGTTAACCCAGACAACGGCCACAATGAATTCGGTACGAGGCTACTTAATTTATGCAAATCTACCGGTCTTCGAATTGTGAACGGCAGGCATCGCGACGGTGCGAGTAATATCTTTACGTATAACGGATCGCGTGGTGCAAGCGTTATTGATTATCTATTATCAACCCCAGATTTATTTCCAATGTTTACAACATTTAAAATAGGTGATTTCAATGAGTTCTCAGACCACGCCCCATTATATGTCGAACTGAGCATTGACGTAGCGAGTATATTTATAAATAATTATGCAAATGAGGCCACTGACGAACCGACCGAAGGCCACGCAAGTGAAACGTTTCGTTGGAACCCCGAGCATTTACTATTGTGCAAGGAGGCAATTAGAGTCAACATTGATGCTATTAGTGCCTGTTTCACTGTGGACGATATTATTTCGCAGACTTCGATGGACAATGCCGTCTCTTCTTTTACAAAAACTCTAAACGAGGTCATGTCACCGTTTTTCGAGTGATCGAGTGTTTACTACACATGCAAATCTCACAACTCTCCACGTGCGAACCACGCAGACAAACCTTGGTTTGATAACGATGTTAAAGCAAGTTACCAAGAGTACATTAAGACCCTTAAAGACTTTAACAAGAACAAGACTACAGAGAACCACACAAAACTGAAAGTGATGAAGAAGGCCTACAAATTATTGGAAAGAAAGAGACACAGGAAATACATAAGCACAGAGGGCAATATGTTAGACAATCTTAAGCGTAATAACCCAAGACAGTTTTATGCAACATTTTCAAAACGTAAACAATCAAAAACTACTGTGCCTCTGAATATATTCTACGACAATTTCAAATCTCTATCGTCCTCGCCCGACGACGATAATATACAGACTACTGCTGTTTTCGAGAATAATGATGACACTGTCTGGGAAGAATTGGATCAAGTTATTTCTCTAAAAGAAATAGAACAAGCCATTGACAACTTAAAACGAGAGAAAGCTCACGGACCAGACCATATTCTTAACGAATATTTTATAGAATGTAAAGTTTATTTTCTTCCTATATTACACAAAATGTTTAACTGTATTCTGTCTACAGGCTATTTCCCCGAAGTATGGTCTTCGTCTATCATAGTGCCTATTTTTAAAAAAGGAAACTCTAGTGACCCGAATAACTAGCGTGGTATCAGTCTTGTTAGTAACCTTGGGAAACTCTTTACAACTATACTAAATCGTAGATTGCTGTCATGGTCTGCTAATTATGACATTGTCACTGACGCTCAATTCGGATTCCAGCCAGCACGAGGAACAGCCGATGCAATTTTTGCATTACATTCTATTATCACTAAGACTATGTCTACTAAAAAAAAAGGTTATACTGTGATTTCGTGTACTTTAAAAAAGCTTTTGATTATATTGACCGACAGAAATTATGGTGTAAACTTGCTAAAGTTGGTATCAAAGGAAAACTTGCATCAGTCATTCGTTCGCTTTACCGTAATGTCCAGAGCTGTGTAACCGTAAATGGTCAACAAACAGAATATTTCCCAAACAACCTTGGCTTAATGCAAGGTGAAATATTGTCACCGATTTTGTTCGCATTATATGTCAATGACTTTGAGATGAACTTTATTGAAAAAGATTGTATATCTTATGACTGTAGAGACCTAAACGTATTTCTATTAATGTATGCAGATGATTTAGTGCTTTTTTCGGAGTCTGTCAGCGGCTTACAGAACATGTTAGATTCTTTACTAGATTATTCAAAACAATGGAGAATGGAAGTTAATATTGAAAAAACTAAAATAATGGTTTTTAGAAACGGGGTAAAACTCAGAATAACAGATAAGTGGTTTTACGAGGGTAAAATTATAGAAATTGTTTATAAATGTTTTTTATCTAGGATTTATTGTTTACTATAACAACAAATTCACAACTGCTGAAAAACATTTAGCGGATCAAGGCAAAAAGGCGTTGTTTGCATTATTGGCTAAAACGAAACCTTTATATCTGAATAATGCAACACTTTTATCATTGTTTGACAGTTATATTACCAGTATTATTAGTTATGCGTCAGAGGTGTGGGGCTTTCACAAAGGAAACTTTGTCGAAAGAGTCCACCTCGATTTCTGCAAAAGACTACTTGGAGTCAAACGGTCAACCAATAATTCTATGATTTATGCAGAACTCGGTCGAGTCCCACTACGAACTATTAGATTATTTAATATGATAAAATATTGGTGTAAAATCCTGAACACAGACAACTGCATTCTGAAGAACTGCTATCGTCACTTATACGACTGTGTCGAACTTCATAACGAACATAACTGGGCTTATCAGGTTACAAGTATGCTTAACACGCTTGGATTTGGAGACATATGGATTAAACAACAACTAGAAACCACTTTCTTGCCAGTTATTAAGCAAAGATAAGGCCAGATATGTGCGTCTCCAAAAGGTATCTATTATAAATATTTTATTGAAATGTTCTGTTTACAGTATTACTTATGTAAATATATACCTACCCATTTTAGAAAATGTATTAGTAAATTCCGCGTATCAGCTCACAATCTCGCCATCGAAACTGGCAGATATCAAAATGTAGATAATTCAAAAAGAGTGTGTTTCATTTGTACCGACGATACTGAAGATGAATATCATTTTGTACTAATTTGTCCACTATATAATCGGTTAATAACATTGTATATCAAAACATATTTTTGGAAAAATCCATCTGTATTTAAATACATTCAACTATTTAACTCCAATAATATTAAGCAGCTTTGCAACCTAGGCAAATATTTATTCTATGCAACAAAACTGAGAAATAATTTTATTTAATATCAATTCTATGCATTCTCATGTTAGAATTCTTATTGATATATCTATTTATGTATATACTTATTTCTATGTGATTCTACAACGTATACTGCACGTATACTATCACAGTTCACCTGTGTACTGTAATGTTATATTGTTCTAATTATGTACTTATGAGCTGAACTGCTTAAGGTCAATAAATAAATACAAAATACAACATGGCTGACGGGATTAACCTTGCCCTTCAGTAAAGTTTATTTACCTCCAAAACGTGTACGATCAATTAGCTATTTTCTTAGTTAAACGTATCCTAATATTGTTTGCACATTATGGCAAATCGTTTTATTTATTAATTGAGATAATAACTGTAAAACTGATTACTGTAATATTAGGGTTTTTTTGGAACTATATCCGTGTACGCTGAGAACCTGTTTATACATACAGGTTGCTAAGGTCTGATATATCGGTACACAATGTATGTAAACAACAGTATAAGCATGCTGTTTTTATAATATCCCCAAAGGCTTTTTGATTAAAACTATTTTATATTAAAATTAGACCGAAAAAGCAACTGTGTAGCGATAGTCTCGTGTTTATGCACATTAGAATTTGTTTGTATTATTAGCTTGAATTCCCAATGTATTTGGAATGCACCATAGCGTCTTTTTTATCTATTAAATAATGTTGTTTTTAAAATATCCCCAAAGGCTTTTTCATTAAAACTATTGTATATTGAAATTAGACCAAACAAGCAATTGTATAGTGATAGTCTCATGTTTATGCACATTAGAATTTGTTTGTATTATTAGCCTGAATTCCCAATGTATTTGCAATGCACAATAGCGTGTGTCTGTGTCTGGTCAATAATGTAATTTATATTAATATTCTAAAGGTTTGGGGTTTTTTCTGTGAAATTGTTTCACGCAAATTTTAGACTGAAAACGCAATTAAGAAATGTTAGTTTTATGTTTGTGCACTTCACACATTTCCAGTATTAATTATTTCAAGTTTGTAATGCTTTTGCTATGGGCTAATCTGACGTATTTATAAACGTTGAAGTTTCTCAGGATCTGGAGTCAGGATCTAGAGTGTGCATTTAGAAACTGTAAATTGCAAACGGAAGCTGGACCAAAAAACAATTACTTTATTTATTGGTCATTGTGTGCATAACGTAATTATTAAATGTATTGATATTTATTTTGTAAATGTATTGATATTTATTTTGTAAAGGTAGATCTCTTCCTAGCGTGACGTAATTTCTGATTGGCTGTTATGAATAAAAGTATAAAAGGCGTCAATGGACGTCAGCGGTTGTTCTCTCACTCTTTCGCGGTCTGCAGGCAAACATTAAAGCATGCCCTCTTATCCAACTTTCCAACTTTATTACATTACATACATTTAAATTGACACTGGAATAATTTTAACTTGTATTTTAAAAGTAAATTTTATTAACTTACCATCTCTATTTAATTAACTTGTTTTATGGAAGTAATCTTTATAAGCAACTGCAAGTTGTTTACATTTATTGTAGATACAGTCCTCACTGGTTTAATACAACTAGAGCTGAAAGGAAGAGATCTATCTGCTGGAAACTTACCTGTGAACATTAATTTATTTTCATTTACTCGTAAATTTGTAATTCTGGAAACTGGAACACTTCGGCTTTGTCATCTGTGAATGTTATTTATATTCTCTGGACATTGTTGATATCCTTGGGACACGGCCAACACAATATATATATATATATATATATATATATATATATATATATATATATATATATATATATATATATATATATATATATATATATATGTGTGTGTGTGTGTGTGTGTGTGTGTGTGTGTGTGTGTGTGTGTGTGTGTGTGTGTGTGTGTGTGTGTGCGTGTGTGTGTGTAACAGCTCATTTAAAGACAGCGGTAGCTGTTGTTGGCTGTCCTCTTATTAACTCTTCTCGACCATAAGCAGCCTCGCCTGCAGAAGTATTTTGGTTAGGTTGTTTCATTAAATGTCTTGCCATATTAACTTGTTTCATGTTTTACATATTAATAAAGAAGTAAATGAGTAATCCTGACATGGACATTTTATTTCTATCACCTTCATATATTTAAAGATAAACAAAACTGCTGCAAATATGTCAAAATTCATTTCATTTGCAAAATATGTATGACAATTTAAAACAAAAAATCGACAGTTTATTATGTTCTAAGGAGTAGATTGCAACGGTCAAACCTTCTCAACGTACACAGATTTTGGCGTTCTAAAAATGAAAAAAAAATTTTTTGCCTGAACAGAGCCGGTCTCAACAATAAAAATCGTATTTCCCCCGGAAGCAAGCAGCGGATTATTTGAATATTTTGACATCATTTATGTAGATAAACGTAATTAAATCTAGACTTTCAAGAGGTTTTACCTCAGAAGTTTATAAAAAAAACTGACGGTACGATAGAGGCCAATAAACATAACCTATAAACACCTGCTTAAATGCAATGAATCCCCTAGGGGGAGGCTAACTACCTACCAAATTTCAGCAAATATGGGCTCAGAATGTTTTTCACAAAATGACAAATCAGACGGCTGATTTTTTTTTTTTTAATAAATAAGTTCACAGAATTCGCGATAGAGGTCAATACACATAACGTATAAACGAACTATTTTAATACTTTCACTCCCTCGAAGGAACTAAATTTACCTATTAACTTTCCACAAAATGGGTCCAGAATTTTCTCACAAAATAGGCAGATTAAAAAAAAAAATCCTCAGTCGAAAAGGCTTGGAAACATAATAATAATAATAATAATAATAATAATAATAAAAACAAAACAAAAGACAACAACATGTATGGTGGTTATGATGACAACGAACACCATGCATATTTTACTACTAATAAATATTTTCTTTTACAGACGATTTTGTGGGGAAGCCGCCATTGAAGAATGCCGGACGTAACAAATTGCCTGCTGCCACCAAACGACACATCCAACTTCAGCGATACTGTTAACATACACAACATTGCTGATGAAGAAAGCGAGAACAAAACGTACTATGAATCATCTTCAGACAACTGGCCATATTTTCAATTATACGGACATGGTTATTGGGGCGTTGTTCTGAGTATAGTCATCGTAGGCAGTATTGGCAATGTTCTGCAGTTTATCATGATGAGTGATACTAAGTTAAGTTCCCTTTCGTACAGCGTGTACCTGAAATTCCTTGCCGTATCCGACACATTGCTTCTAAATGGAGTCTTGCTTGAGGAGACTGAAGCAAACTTTGAGCTGCCGAGAGTCACTGACATTAGCAACGCAATGTGTAAAACCCTCAACAGCTTGGGGTTTTCAACTATGTTGCTTTCACCATGGCTGGTTGTGGGACTTGCACTTGACAGATACGTATGTGTCTGTTTCCCACTAACGCGAGGAAAATTGTGTTCCAGAAACAAAGCGATTATCGTCTGTTCCTGTATGCTTGCTGTCTCCATCTTGCTCAATGTTCCCGTCTTTGTCCTAATTCACTTGGGAGATCATGGGTGCACGCCATCTGAAGAACTTAATTATTATTTTATTTTCCTTCGAATCGTCATGTCGTCCATGCTACCTTGTGTTATTATCCTGGTTCTTAACATAATACTAATCGTCCACATCAAACGAAGCAACGAGTTTCGCAACACCTTCTTAAGGGCCAATACAGATTCTACTAAAGACAGTTCAACAGGCCCCCTGGTGTTAATCTCGATACTTGCCTTTGCTACTCTATTACCACTATCAGTTTCAGAAAGCATGTATGTGTTGCTCGAACTACTGGATACAGGAAAAAGAACCCTGTCATTGGCCAATACATTGTGGCCAGTGCTTAACATAATCTACTTGCTAAATTTCGGACAGAACTTTTTCGTCTTGATTGGCAGTGCAAAGAACTATCGATCCATTATGAAAACAAAATTTAAACGACTGTGTATGAATTGGAATGAACAACGTCAGAATGCACCTACTTCAACTGGTTCAACAGCTACTACAGAAGATGTTCCGTTGTCTGTCATTTCAGCTAATGACTTTTAACAATACACGTGCGAAATTGCCATTTCCTTAGTGTAAGCTACAAATTCCATAGTTAGTAGTGATTCTTTGTTAATTAGTTTTGATGTTGCCACTTTATATTACGAAACAACTTTTTTCCAATGAGATGCATGTAGGGTACAACTATGGACGTTAAAATGACACAAACGTATGCCAGCTTATTTCTTGGATATTTAGACCAGCTATTATATCACAACATGGAATGTAGATATGGACATAATTTGGGGATTTTGAATTTAACGCAAACATGTTAAACGAGTTTTAGTTAACTGCTTCATCATGTGGACATCCACAGTCGATGCACATACATTTTATGATACATTTAATGTATTGCATCCTACTCTGAAGGGCGGTACAATGCTCGCCTGATACCCGATCGATCTAGGATCGATTACCGTTGGTGGGCCCATTGGGCTATTTCTCGTTCCAGCCAGTGATCCACAACTGGTCTAACAAAGATTGTTGTATGTACTATCCAGTATGTGGAATGGCGCATATAAAAGATTCCTTACTGGTAATCGATAAGAGTTGTCCATGAAGTGGCGACAGCTGGTTTCCACACTCAATATCTGTGTGGTCTTGAGCCATACGTCCGACGCCATAAAACCGTAAATAAAATATGTTGAGTGCGTCGTCAATGCTACAGTCACATATACGCCGGGCCCCGTACGGATTTGTCTACCTACGGCAGATTTTTATGATTTCGGAAAATTGGAGGTATTGCAGGGGTCTGCGGCATCCGTGTGTAGCAGTCACATATTTATCGGGCGCCCGCGCAGTGCCGTTTGATGTTTTCTCGGCTCCAATCGTGAGACGCCCGTGTGTAAGCTGCAAGGGTACCGCGGGGTAATCCCACGGACGCCGCATATATATATATATATATATATATATATATATATATATATATATATATATATATATCTTGTAACAGAGAATAATTTCAACCATGATCTAATCTTCTGATCTATCTGGCCACGTCATGGAATATCCGATTGGACAAATAATGCAGGAATTCGTTTTATTGTTATGTGTTTATTGATACATGCAGATGTCTATTCATTGTTATATAAACGTGATCCAGCACCAGACACCTGAGTACACTGCATATTGTTAGAGCGCTTTACATCAGATTCTGACGAGTTCCGTTTGACAGTGTTCTCCTTTCTTGTCCACATTCATGGCAAAACCAACAAGCACTAATCGGGCTTGACGAGTATGACATTTATATCGCGACAGGTGAAGATAAAACACACTTTTTGCAAGCATGCCCTCAAGTGTCGTTAAAAAAAAAATCCTTTCCTTTACTACTTTACCTTTCGCTAATCAACACCTCTGACACAGAATCTCATAAGTAACAGTTAGTGACGTCATAGCAAGCGTGATTCGACTCGTAAACCTTTCTGTATTTTCCCACTAAATGACGTCTGACAGGCGATATGTAATCGAGGGCATATGATGAGTACCAATACGAACACAAACACCTGTTTTAATGAACCTCATGATATAAGCGCTTTTTGTCTGAAACTTTACCCAGAATTAACGTATTTCATGGACACGAAAACAGGTAATTTGACAGTAAAGCGATATATTATGTAGCCAACATTGGAGACAGGAAGGGCAACCCATTAACCTAATGAGTGAGGCAAGATTAAGCGTTGGTTATTCAACTATAATGGAGAAGGCTAATGGTAGGGTTTCTAATTGAAGCGCTCTAACGAGAATATAGGAAAACGTGCATTACTACATTAAGCGTTTGTTATTAAACTATAATGGAGAAGGCTAATGGTAGGGTTTCTAATTGAAGCGCTCTAACGAGAATATAGGAAAACGTGCATTACTACATGAAGCGTTTGTTATTAAACTATAATGGAGAAGGCTATAATGGTAGGGTTTCTAATTGAAGCGCTCTAACGAGAATATACGAAAACGTGCATTACTACATTAAGCGTTTGTTATTAAACTATAATGGAGAAGGCTATAATGGTAGGGTTTCTAATTGAAGCGCTCTAACGAGAATATACGAACACGTGCATTACTACATTAAGCGTTACTACATTAAGCGTTTGTTATTAAACTATAATGGAGAAGGCTATAATAAGCGTAGGGTTTCTAATTGAATGGTAGCGTTTCTAATTGAAGCGCTCTAACGAGAATATACGAACACGTGCATTACTACATTAAGCGTTTGTTATTAAACTATAATGGAGAAGGCTATAATGGTAGGGTTTCTAATTGAAGCGCTCTAACGAGAATATACGAACACGTGCATTACTACCAAACAGAGGCACTTACTGATTGTAACGTTTTCTTTCAACATCAGAACTTTATTTGATGTTCAGTTATCCTCCTGCTTGTATCCAATTAATATTCTGACAGTACGGCCCATTTCTTAAATAAGTCTGATGGAATCCTTTCGATTCCATCCAGAACTGTTATTACACGTTTTACATATCTGTGATATATGGGGTTTTTTTCTACACCGTTATTTAAAAGGTTTTAATTTGACTGTTGCATGTTTATCTTGATGCTGACATTATTGTTGCATTTACCATAGTTTGATACCCAACAGCCGATGCATTTTTCGTGCTGGAGTGTCGTTAAACATCTATTATATCCTGTTCTGTATCCAATTAAAGACACTATCCGAGTTTGCTACCAAAGTAAGGTGAACCGGACTTTAAAAGAAAAAATTCAAATGGAATGAACCACTTTTAGTATTATAAATAGGTCTGTTGTTGAAGTCGTTTGTGTTGTTATTATGTTCGTTTAAGTACACGGTTGTACTAACGTAATGGGGCATTCCTCAGTTTGCTGCAATTGTTAAGGTGGTATCGATTAAAATATACTTTTTAACGATTGTAATTACATATCAAATATATTTTTATGCATGACATATTAGTAAATAAAACTGTCACGAGTGGCCTCTGAATACCACACGTTTGACATCCACTGGCCGATGATTAATACCATATCAATATGAGCTTGCAAAGAATGACTGCATTACTGTTTAACGACACACCAACACACAAATACACATCGACTATTGGCTGTCGTAAAAAGGTAAGTATATGGACATATTATTTATACAATTATTAAACACACAGTGTATCATGAATGTGCAGTGTCATTGTCACAAATGTGTGTTGAAACATACGTATGTATGTGTATTTAGTTTGTTAGTGTATTATTAGTCTAAAGGTGTGTGGAAACATATGTATGTATGTGTATTTAGTTTGTTAGTGTATTATTAGTCTAAATGTGTGTGGAAACATATGTATGTATGTGTATTTAGTTTGCTAGTGTATTATTAGTCTAAATGTGTGTGGAAACATATGTATGTATGTGTATTTAGTTTGCTAGTGTATTATTAGTCTAAATGTGTGTGGAAACATACGTATGTATGTGTATTTAGTTTGCTAGTGTGTTATTAGTCTAAATGTGTGTGGAAACATACGTATGTATGTGTATTTAGTTTGTTAGTGTGTTATTAGTCTAAATGTGTGTGGAAACATACGTATGTATGTGTATTTAGTTTGTTAGTGTGTTATTAGTCTAAATGTGTGTGGAAACATATGTATGTATGTGTATTTAGTTTGTTATTGTGTTATTAGTCTAAATGTGTGTGGAAACATATGTATGTATATGTATTTAGTTTGTTATTGTGTTATTAGTCTAAATGTGTGTGGAAACATATGTATGTATGCGTATTTAGTTTGTTATTGTGTTATTAGTCTAAATGTGTGTGGAAACATATGTATGTATGTGTATTTAGTTTGTTATTGTGTTATTAGTCTAAATGTGTGTGGAAACATATGTATGTATGTGTATTTAGTTTGTTATTGTGTTATTAGTCTAAATGTGTGTGGAAACATATGTATGTATGTGTATTTAGTTTGTTAGTGTATTATTAGTCTAAATGTGTGTGGAAACATATGTATGTATATGCATTTAGTTTGTTATTGTGTTATTAGTCTAAATGTGTTTCTTTACACAGTGTACCTGTAACTTTGGAGTACGTGACGGATTACATATTTGGGATTTGTGTGTGTTTTTTGTTGTTTTGTTGTTGTTGTTGTTGTATGTTTTGTTTTTTTGCACGGACGGCTCAATAGGCTATGAAGTGGTGACAGCGGGTTTCTTCTCTCAATATTTGTGTGATCCTTAACAATATGTCCGACGCCATATAATCGTAAATAAAATGTGTTGAGTGTATTGTGAAATAAAACATGTCCTAATATATATATTCATGTTCATTCATACACGCATGGAAATCAGCTGCAAAAAAATAATAGTATGTCGATAAATGTTACCAAAGAGTTAATAAGAGCTACAAAATAGGCATCGAATTTATGTATTGCCAAAACGGTTGAAAGGCGCAAAAATCGTCTTGTGTCACTTGTCATTTCTAGGTGTACACTAGTCACAAGGTCGCTAGGTTGCCCCCATCCCCATCCCACCCCATGTAGTCATATGTGTTGCCTTGAATTTTTGAATGGTGTTAATCTTAATTTGCACTGAACTAGTTAAGTTTATGGCTAATATTTAAGGTTTCTTTCAAAACAAACAAAAGCGCATGGCCAAGAGGGGAGTACATCCCCCCTGAACCCCCCCCCCCCCTCCTGTGATGCACCTGGTAATTGTTTTTTTCATTTACTTCAAACATAAATAATAAATCCTAGCTCAAACTGTGTTTTTGTTTTTTGATATCATCTTGTTTGTTAACTATAATAACTGTTTTTCAGAAACGTGTACTTTCACACGAATATGTCCGACACCAAAACATTTACGTCCGACACCAAGCATGTTTATCTCTATTTTTTAGTCTGTGATTCAAACATCTGATATACCAGATAAACATCTATCCTATATGAATAGGACACAATATTTGTTTAATATACCCTCACACATTACAGAAAATTAGACCTAACCAAGTGTGGGTGAAACATTGCAGTTTGTGTGCATACGTCCGACACCATGCATATTTCCCCCTGTACACCTAAAGCGACAATCGGATGGAATACTATTTATATATAACAATGGTGCCCTAGTTGGTTCTTACAATGTATAGCAATAAAAAGTTGTGGCACTTTTAGTACATGTATGCAATGCTTGATTGAAGTATGCGAAATGTACGTCCGACACCACAGAATTGCCCTATAATAGTATATACCATACGGCGTACACGCATGCCTCATTCTATCGAGCGGTACTAACTAATCACCCACCAGGGACCGAACGCCAGTTGGCACGCACGCAATCGCACACACACACACACACGCACGCACGCACGCGCGCACACACATACACACAAAAACATACATACACACACACCCGCACACACACACACACTGACACACACACACGTACACACACACTGACATACGTATTTATACAGCGCATTTAATTTATATCACTTGCGCTCGCTTTTAGGTTTCGCCTAGTTAATAGTTAAATAAGCCATTGGTTTGAAATAACTTGTTATACATGTAATACTAACTGATAACAACTGTGCAAGTGGCACGGTGCCACTTGTATAACAGCAACACGAGGCGGTGGTCAGGCATAGGGGCCATTAATTGAACAATTTCGAGGTCGACCTACGTTGAGGACACTCCCTAAAATTAGTAGTCACATGACTTCCCTACGTTGAGGACACTCCCTAAAATTAGTAGTCACATGACTTCCTCTCGATGGTGTTGTATTTTGCACAGAATATATTCTGACATAGGAATTGTATTGAACTGCATGGAGTAATTAATGGTGGTGTGTAACCGTTATCGGTACAGCAGTATTGAACTGCATGGAGTAATTAATGGTGGTGTGTAACCGTTACCGGTACAGCAGTATTGAACTGCATGTAGTAATTAATGGTGGTGTGTAACCGTTACCGGTACAACAGTATTGAACTGCATGAAGTAATTGATGGTGGTGTGTAACCGTTACCGGTACAGCAGTATTGAACTGCATGGAGTAATTGATGGTGGTGTGTAACCGTTAATGGTACAGCAGTATTGAACTGCATGGAATGAATGAATGAATGAATGTTTAAAGACACCCCAACACGAAAAATACGTCGGCTATTGGGTGTCAAACTATGGTAAATGTAACAACAATATGATGATCAACATCAATATAAAAATTCAACAGTTAAATTAAAATACAGTGTCTGAACTGCATGGAGTAATTAATGGTGGTGTGTAACCGTTACCGGTACAGCAGTATTGAACTGCATGGAGTAATTAATGGTGGTGTGTAACCGTTACCGGTACAGCAGTATTGAACTGCATGGAATAATTAATGGTGGTGTGTAACCGTTACCGGTACAGCAGTATTGAACTGCATGGAGTAATTAATGGTGGTGTGTAACCGTTACCGGTACAGCGGTATTGAACTGCATGGAGTAATTAATGGCTGTATGTAACCGTTACCGGTACAGCAGTATTGAACTGCATGGCGTAATTAATGGTGGAATGTAACCGTTACCGGTACAGCAGTATTGAACTGCATGGAGTAATTAATGGTGATGTGTAACCGTTACCGGTACAGCAGTATTGAACTGCATGGAATAACCTGTCGGTACAGCAGTATGTCGACCACTGCTCATAGACACTGTCCTAAAGACTAGGATCGACATCATTTGTAATTCAGGACTAGCCTTGGCGGTGTCGTGGTTAAGCCATCGGACATATGGCTGGTAGGTACTGGGTTCGCATGCCGGTAACGTCTTCCACACATAACGAGTTTTAACGAATCAGTGAATGGGTAGGTGTATGACCACTACACCGACTTCTCTCTCACTAATCAATAACAACTAACCACTAACAAATTGTCCTGGACAGACAGCCCAGATAGCTGGGGTGTGTGCCCAGGACAGCGTGCTTGAATCTTAATTGGATACAAACACGTAATTATATTGAAATTAATGTAATTCAGGTTAAAGAAAAAAATCAGTCTATACATGTTTACGAAGTCTGATCTAGATCTACCATGTATGATTTACGATATTTGTAGCAATTTGTAGAAGAAAAAAAAGACAATTAATGTATTAAAGGAACATTCCTGAGTTTGCTGCATTATAAGATGTTTCCGACTAATAAAATATTTCTACAATTAAACTTATATATTAAATATATTTTCTTGTTTAGAATATCACTGTCTGTATATTCAATGTGTCTCTGGTCGTCTTAATATTTGTAACAAGCCCAAACTGGATTTTGTCTTCAAATAATTTCGTACGTACGAAAAAAACAAAACAAGTTGGAAATAAAATGAAATTTAACCCAGTACAAATATATTTAATATGTAAGTTTAATCGTAGAAATACTTTATTAGTCGATAACATCTTTAAACATTGCAGCAAACTCATGAATCTCCCTTTAAAGGGGGCGGGGCGTACCCCACAGGTAAAGCATTCGCGTGATGCACTGTCGGCCTGTGATCGATCCCCGTCGGTGGGCCCAATGAGCTATTTCTTTTTCTAGCAGGTGCAATACGACTGGTATAATTTGTTTGGTTTGTGCTATCCTGTCTCTGGGATGGTGCATATAAAAGATCCCTTGCTACTAATGGAAAAATGTAGCGGGTTTTCTCTCTAAGACTATATGTCAAAATTAGCAAATGTTTGACATCCAATAGCCGATGATTAATAAGTCAATGTGCTCAAGTGGTTTCGTTAAACAAAACAAACTTTTTGTAATTATGGGTGTCACGATACAACTCCCTCATGATACGATATGTATCACGATACATAAGCCACGATACGATACGTATCACGATACATAGGCCACGATACGATACGTATCACGATACATAAACCACGATACGATACGTATCACGATACATAGGCCACGATACGATACGTATCACGATACATAAGCCGCGATACCATACGTATCACGATACATAAGCCACGATACGATACGTATCACGATACATAAGCCGCGATACGCTACGTATCACGCTACATAGACAACGATACATAAGCCGCGATACGATACGTATCACGCTACATAGGCCACGATACGATACGTATCACGATACATAAGCCGCGATACGATACGTATCACGCTGCATAGGCGACGATACGGTGAGATACGTATCACGATACATAAGTCGTTCAGTGTTTGTAAATATGCTGTACGTCAAGTCGTCCCAATGGTTTTACTCAGTGTTTGTATATATTCTGTACGTCAAGTCGTCCTAATGGTTTTACTTAGTGTTTGTAAATATTCTGTACGTCAAGTCGTCCTAATGGTTTTACTCAGTGTTTGTAAATATTCTGTACGTCAAGTCGTCCTAATGGTTTTACTCAGTGTTTGTAAATATTCTGTACGTCAAGTCGTCCTAATGGTTTTACTCAGTGTTTGTAAATATGCTGTACGTCAAGTCGTCCCAATGGTTTTACTCAGTGTTTGTATATATTCTGTACGTCAAGTCGTCCTAATGGTTTTACTTAGTGTTTGTAAATATTCTGTACGTCAAGTCGTCATAATGGTTTTACTCAGTGTTTGTAAATATTCTGTACGTCAAGTCGTCCTAATGGTTTTACTCAGTGTTTGTAAATATTCTGTACGTCAAGTCGTCCTAATGGTTTTACTCAGTGTTTGTAAATATTCTGTACGTCAAGTCGTCCTAATGGTTTTACTCAGTGTTTGTAAATATGCTGTACGTCAAGTCGTCCCAATGGTTTTACTCAGTGTTTGTATATATTCTGTACGTCAAGTCGTCCTAATGGTTTTACTTAGTGTTTGTAAATATTCTGTACGTCAAGTCGTCCTAATGGTTTTACTCAGTGTTTGTAAATATTCTGTACGTCAAGTCGTCCTAATGGTTTTACTCAGTGTTTGTAAATATTCTGTACGTCAAGTCGTCCCAATGGTTTTGTGCACTTACATTATTGGGAGGTAGGGTGGTACGTAGCCCAGTGGTAAAGCACCCGCCTGATGCGCTGTCAATCTGTGATCGATCCCCATCGGTGGGCCCATTGGGCTATTTCGAGATACCGTCAGTGAACCACGATTGTGTATAACTTTAATTGTAATGTTACAGATCACGGTTGACTTTAATAGCGATTTATCCAATTTTGACGGAGTTAATACCCTTGAACTTAAGAGATATGACACTTTGTTTTCCGGACTTGTTTTCAGAAAGCCTTCGGATATTGAGCTGTAAGTTTGTTACAAATGACAATTTAACCATTTGTGACAGAGTTATGCCCCTTGAACTTAGGAGATGCAAAAAATGCTTAGGTTCGTTAGGTTACATGTATTGCTTTAGCAGTACTCTCAGAATGCTTGTTCAATTACCGACTTTGTAAAAGTGAAAGCGTAAAACACATAGTTCATATTAATTTCCACGGTAGACGATGCGACTAAAGTACTTTCTAACTTGAACATACGATGCATGAATGAACTAGATTCATTACATATAACCGTTCAAGAAATAATAATGCAAATAGTCCCGATGAAACACACATTATGAATGAGCTAAACTATATCGGACTCCAACTAGTATTCAATAAATGATTTATGATTTCGTTGATAAACTTTTCGTACTAAATGGAAAAATAGTTCATGGAAAAGCTCTACTTTTAACGGAGACAAGAGCTGTTCTGCACATTAGACCAACGCCACTGATCAGCTGCGAGGGAAAAACATATCTGAAAGAATCGTTTTTTAAACATATTTATAATTATTTTATTTTATATCTAATAATGTAATTTATAAGTTGCAATCATCTTATTGCTTTATTTTGCATCGCTTTACACCAGTTAATAGAACTATATGCTACACCATATTATTTACTTCATAAAAAATGATTATTTTGTGCAGTTTTCTGTGGCATGATCAAAGCTTTTGACAAAAGTCTAGCACACAAGCATCATTTATAGGTTAATGCGTTAAGATATTAGTGGACGTTTACTTAATTGAATAGCAAATGACTTCCCAAACGGAACGCAAATGTTTCTGTAAATGGTCCCCTATGACACACTGAATGCAGGTACACCCCAAGGCTCGGCATTGGGCCCCTTACTGTTTTTCCTTTACATAAATGAAATTGGCAATAAACTTAATTGTATAGCTAGATTATTTGCACACCGCCCGTTATTGTAATAAATGTTAAACTATTTATCTTTAATATTCTTTGGATTCTTTTTTAGCGTGATTCCTCGCCTCCACGTCATTTCTTCGTCTGACTATGTTGACTTGTTTTTTCGTGACTCGTATGACGGCCATTCTGCAGAACGCCACGGTTGTTCGCGTTTAGTCTCTACATGTCCGAGCCTGTCCTAGCAGCACTGGAAGATTGACCGCCCCACTCTAAGAAGAAATAGGAAGCGGGATCGGCCCCTACTACTCTTTTCTAGACTTTATTTGCTTTATAGTGATACCATCTCGTATCCTCCGGAGTCGGGCCCGTCCGCAACACTATACCAACCCATGACGACTGGACTATACCCTAGTCTGATACTCTCTCTCGTTCAGACGGATCCGGTTTTTCAAGATCTGTATTTCAGCACAGCACTACACCTTCAACGTCTGTCGACTGTCAATCTAGGGGTTTTCTTGACGGGATGCAACCCATCTCGTCCCTATAAGCTGTGCACCCAAACGGCCTTAACGAGGCCACTCACGTGGACATATCGATCGGACTTTAAACTTTTAGATCTGCGTTCAAAAGATTATGTCGAAATTACTCTCTCTTGTTTTAATTATTATTAAATAGTCCGATCCTCTCTTCTTTCTCTTATTTAATTTTAGACCGTCCTTCTAAAATGCTCCAAATTATATAAATATTATTCGGCCGAGCAGTCAATTCTTTTTATTTTTGGCTTGTAAGTTTTTGGGTTTGTTTTTATTTATTCTATTAACTTTTTTACTAATTTCTATTTTCAAAATTCTGCCCATTTTCAACTCTACCCCCCCCCCCCCCCCCCCTCTCCATCCCGAGTCAGGTCACCGATCTTATCGGAGGTCGGACTCGGGATGGGCGTGTTCGAAACCCTAGTGGTATATGGGCACGTTAAACAAGTTATCATCATCATCATTAATTCAACGAACAACGTGTATTGTTGTGAAAGATATTTCTGGAATCGCGTTCAATTACCATTCACGTAATTAATCTTGGAAAGGCGGTGAATAGCTCGATAGTAGCACACTCGCGTAGATGTGATCGCCGTTAATGGATTGTTCGGGGATGTTCTTGTCCACTACAGTGCACAACTGGTACATCAAAGGTACGCACTATCCTGTCATTGTGAACTAGAAATATCCTATATGACAGATGGGGAGTTCTCCTCTAACCAACTATATGCCTTCATAACGCCCGGTTTTAGAGCTTTGTTGCCATTGTTATTGTCGTTGTGATTTAGAAATATCCTATATGACAGATGGGGAGTTCTCCTCTAACCAACTATGTGCCTTCATAACGCCCGGCTTTAGAGCCTTGTTGTCATTGTTATTGTCGTTGTGAACTAGAAATATTCTATATGACAGAGGGGGGGGGGGGGGGGGTGTGTGTGTGTGTGTGTGTGTGTGTGTGTGTGTGTGTGTGTCTCCTCTAACCAACTATATGCCTTCATAACGCCCGGTTTCAGAGCTTTGTTGCCATTGTTATTGTCGTTGTTTTGGGGGTGGGATTTAGTTCAGTCGGTTGAGTATTCACCTGCTGTGCTTGCGTCGAACCACCTCTGTGGGTCCATTCAGCTGACTGGTTTTCTTTGTTCGATCCCACCAGTGCAACGCAACTGGATAAAGGCCGTGGTATGTGCTTTCCTGTCTGTGGGAAAGTGCATATAACATATCCCGTGCTGCGTTAGAAAAAGAATGTAGCGGGTTTCCACTGATGATTACGAGTCAGAATTACCCGATTATTAATTAACCGATGCGCTCCAGTGGTGTCGTTAAACAAAACACACTTTTTAATTTTAGATATACTTATTATTATTATTGTTATTTTTAATGTTGAAGTATCGATAGCATTAGAGTATTAACATGTTTAAGTATTTTATTTTATTTGTTAATTTCCGAATCGTTTTATGGTATTAAGTAATATACTATTTTAGATGCCTGTATTACAGTATGTTTGTGTATTTAGCTTAGATGTTGATATCGACTGTGTCAGCATTTGTATTAAGTCATGTGCATTATGATATATATATATAGTTTGTTTATGTCTGCAGTCCTCGTATGATACAAAATATAGAATAAAATATATGCAGTGTTTAAAAATGCCTTCATTTTGTATTAATATCATTTCGTGAAAACATACCAAGTGTAAAAGGACGTATTCACTGATATGGTGATCGCTGGAAAACTTTACAAACAGGTGATCCGTAGGACAAATTACTAATCTTAAGTAAGCGAAACAAAACATAAAATGGTATTTAACTCGTAAATTGAACACGTTTCGTTGACAATAACTCTTATTATTCACCTTTTGAAAAAAATGTCTGATTGTTTTCCACTGTATTTCAATACCTATTAAATTAGCTCACCAGACGCATAAGGTTCCAGGTAAGAAAACATTATGGGTCTGAAAAAAAAAAAAAAAAAAAACTACCGTGGAAGACTGCCGCAAATGGCTTGTCATATCTGACTAGTAGCAATGACACATTTTGGAATGCATTGCCTTTGAGTGTTGATTTGGGTGATAGTTTTATTGCAATGAATGAAAAGTCGCTTTGCAAACGACAACACTCTTATGTAAGATGCAAATACGATTAATGATGCGCTCGGGAATCCAATGCACCTGTCCATTTACATCTGAAAAACAAATAGTGGTTAATGTATTTTGTGGCCGTTATAGCAGGTGCAACCATTTATTTTGGTAACAAAATAGAATGAATGAATGAATGAATGTTTAACGACACCCCAGCACGAACAATACATCAGCTTTTGGGTGTCAAACTATGGTAATGCAAACAAATAAAGTGATGACCAACATCAATATAAAAATTCAAGATATAAGTAAAAACACAGTGTAAAGAACTGTGCAAAAATACAAAGAGAGGTGTGTGTATTGCCAGTGTTTTTATCAATATCATATATTACAAACACAAATTGTATTTTGCGAGCCTAATGTATGATATTGACGGTGTCGAAATATACGAGGGTAATAATCTCTTTATCATATACCTCAAGCTTAATACAACGTGTTTTCCGCACCTTTAATGCCAGTCAGCCATTAGCCAATATTCAAATGAGATAAGAGTGTATGACGCGGTGTCTGTTTGAATGGAAATAAACTGGTGCTTAACGTGTTTTTGTTTGTTTCCTGAACGCTGGACAGTTTTTGGTGTAAAGTTGTTGTTGAAATGGGTTGGGGTTTTTGGATGACTATGTACGCAACGCATACGTCAGTTATGGAGTGTCATCGTAGTTCGTTTGTTTAAATGCCAATATACCGTGATCTCGATTAATTTACATCCAATTTGGAAATTCTGAAACTACTTGATCTCAAAAGTATTACATACTTTGATTACACTCGATATGCTAGCTAATATACCATATATTATATTATATATATATATATATATATATATATATATGCATATATGCATGCATGTATGTATGTATGTATGAACGTATGTATGTATGTATGTGTATATGTACATGAACATATACATACATATATATACACACACACACACACGTACATACATATACATATACTACATATACATATACATATACATATACATGTATACAGACACACGTATACGTGCATTATATAATGATAATATTTATCTATTTCTCCTAGACTACAATAAACATTCTGGCCCATATAGAAGAAACAAACACCATATAATTGCATACAGTCAGTGCCGAATATGACCAGACGAGCTTTATTATAACAACAACCTTAACCATATTATCAAGACTTGGTCAGTCTCACGACATCAATACAGACTCTTCAACACGTATTCTAAGGGTTCGTCAACCTCCTTTAGGACCAACTCCGATAATAATCTGCAACATGTAAAACAGATTTGTATGTTATAATGCATAATTGAAAACAAAACATATTATAAAGACTTGTCAGTCTGAGAACTCTGTTCTGAACTTAATACGTATTATAAAGGTTCGCCAACCCTTAACAACCCAAGTACAGTTATAAAACATAATATAATAATCTATTCGTCATTCTGACTGCCGACCACTGAACTGAGAGAACTCATCACATGATACATTGCCTTTTATACCACATACATAACGCCCTCTATAAATACATATTACCTCCCTTGTTTATTTCCGTATACTAGGAGAAATAAATTTCTTTCTAATTCGGATCTCAAACGAAAGAAATTACATTTCTCCTAGACACCCCCCCCCCCCCCCCCACCCCCCTACAATAAACATTCTGGCCCATATAGAAGAAACAAACACCATATAATTGCATACAGTCAGTGCCGAATATGAGGATCAAAGAAAGCCTAAATACCCAGGGAAAGTGAAACTTTTAATCGATTTTCCAAAGTATCTTTAATATAACCATCCTTAGCATTTTCGCTTTTCCAACGACCATGTCTTTTAAACATTCTATCAGGAATGCCACAATTAGCTGCTGCTGTAGCACCACCGGCTCTTAAACTATGCAGACCATACTTTTTAATGTCTGTGACATATGGTTCAAATGCTTCCAAAAACACTTCTCTAAGTCTAGTATAAGGCATTGGACAATTTTTCTCTCGCAAAATATATCCACTTCTACATTTAGTCATATTCCGAAAAATATAAACATCCGATTCGTGTGGAATTGAAGCTTCACACAAATATGGTTCTAAACACGCCACAGGACACATTTTTGTACCTGTTCTACCGATCACTAACCATGCACCATTTCTATGCATGTCAGTTTTAGATTTCTCAATAAACAAAGACATGTACCCTTCCATAAAAACAATATCAGTTCTTGTAATATTAATTAGTTCTGATGACCTCAGAAACCCTGCATAAGCAATTAAACACATAGTGACCGTTCTCAAATCAAACAATGAAGGATGATTCATTTTAGCATCAAATAGCTTTTCAAGTATATCGTGTGAAATGGGCTCCTTTTTTCACCACAGGTTTTGCAAGCTTTCGTTTTGCTGCTTCTAATACATTAACAACCATTTTATTATCAGTTGGACTTGAGAAACCAATCATCTCGTGAGCATACTTAATGCTATAAAAAGCAGTTAAAACTGAACCTAAAGTTTGGTTCTGTTGAACACAACATAACAAATAAACAGCACATTTCAGTGGAAGTATTGGTAATCTACACGACATCCCATTGGCTACTGCCCATGTCCTCCATGCTGCAATACCATACTCATATTTCTTATTAGTAGATTCGGCTCGCGCATTAGAAAGAAATGCCGGCAATTCAGCCACTGTTGCTTTTAAATGAATTGGCATTTGTTCCATTTCATCATTAAACACACTTTCAAATAAACCTGAAAAACAAATTATCTCATTAGAATCTAACTCTAAGTGCTATCATATTAAAGCGTAAATCGTGGACACCGAACAAACCACCTTCATGCCGACTTTCCACGTAAGCTTCCTTGACTCTCGGTAAATGTCTCCACTCATAAACTTGTGATATAAACTGTGACCTAGGACATAACAAAGGCCAGAAACTAGCAGGATACCAAATTGGAACAATAAGAGTTACATAAGCTTTACATTCTGACATGTGCTTAATGACTCTTGCAACCAGACAGACAGGAGGCACAATCCAGTTATTAACACCTTTCCAATTATACGTAAACGCATCAACTCCTTCACACCCAGGATTCCAATATCTAGAAAAATAACATTCAACTGTTTTGTTGTAATATGATGCAAATCTATCAACTTCGTGAACTCCCCATAATTCATTTAACTGTTTGAAAACGTAGTCCGCTACACTCCAGTCATCATAATCGACAATTTTACTTAAGTAGTCTGCCTTCTCATTTTCTAATCTAGGTATCCACTGCATATCAATCTGTATGTGATATTTTAAACACATCGTATATATCTGAAGTGCAATATCCTGTAAATGTATTCATGATGTCTTTACTGACTATAGATTCAACATTCTGATTATCTGTAAACCACTTAACTTTCTGCATCTTTAGAAAAGGAAGCAAACTCTGTAAAACTAGTAACACAGCTTTCAACTCTCTCCAAGTGGAACTTTTGTCTCGATCAACGAGTTCAAACTGATTTTGAGATTCAGTATTATCAACAGACACACAATATCCTCCAAAGCCAGTATTACTTGCATCACTGAATACAATACGCGTAACTTTAGAATGAGTCTGTAATTTATTTGTGGTATGATGTTGAATGATATCATTCCAAAACTTCAATTGCTCCCTACTTCTAGCCGATATTACAATCTTATCAGTCCAGTGTTTGGCTAACAGTATATCACTACTAAGAGATTTAGTCATAAGCTGACTTACAGATCCTATAACCATTTTCATCGAAATTATTTGCCCCACAACAGAGGCAACATCCCTCACAGAAAGTCTACCATTATGCTTCAATAGCAAATTAATGCTCATTAATAATTTAGTAACTTTTCTCTGAGGAATAGACATTTCCATGATTTTAGTATCAACAGTAAACCCTAACCAATCCAAAACTTGACAAGGGGTCCATAAAGATTTCTCAACCTTCGGAACAAATACAGATTTAATTAAATCACCTTTAACCATTCCTCCCATTTTATACGTATTTTGCTCCGATGATCCAAACAAAATGCCATCATCAAGAAAAGTTACGATTTTTATTCCTTCATACCTCCATTTCTTTACTAACTGACGTGTTATTTTTGTAAAAATATATGGCGCAGAGCTTAAACCAAAAGGTAAAACTGTAAATTTATAATACACTTTCTCCGCATTTTCATCCAAGCAAATCCTAAACATTCTGTATGACGATCACATATGTCAATATGATGATATGCCGAATGAATATCAAATTTTATCATCCAATCATTCTGTTGCAAATACATTAAAGCAGTTCTCCAATCTTCATACTTAACTGAAGCTTTTTTAATATGTTTATTAACCAAACTCAAATCTAATATTAATCTCTTTTTGCCAGATGACTGAACAGACACAGAAAGAGGATTAACTGAATTTGGCTTAGTTTCACATTTCACAACCAAACCATTCGACACTAAATCATTTATGGCTGAAGTAACAAACGTTTTGTTTTCAAGAGCCGATTTGTTATTCTTAATTTCCATTGACAATGGTGTGGTATAAAATGGTATTTTATAACCATTTTTAACAATATCTTTTACAAATTCAATAGCTCCAATTTCTCTCCAAAATTCAATATTCGTTTTTAATCTACCTTTGACAATAATCTCTGCCAAACCTTGTTCATATTCAAAATATTCATCAGTAATCAACGTTTCATTATCATACTTAACTTGTATTTCTTCCTTCTTGACGTCAACTTCACTGTTACTGGCTAATCGTTGCACTGCCATGCCCTGGTCCAGTTTTCGCTTGCGTTGAATTGAGGTATGGACAATTCCTTCTCCAGTGAGTGAACTCTCCGCAATGATAGCACGACCCCGCTCTATCAGTGAATCGCTGACCTCTGATCCGAAAGGGCTGATTGCTGATTGGCTGAAAAGTAGCACAAGTAGAAGGCGTAGCACTGGACATTCCCACCGCATGACGTGTTGTTGACCTACTAACCGATGTAGAACGTGCAAAACATGAGCGCTTGGCTTTTAATTTCAACACAGCCGACTTCTCCGCTCTCGATAAACGATTATCGTCTTCTGAATCAGAAGCAAGTTCATTAGATACATACCGCCTAACAGTTTCCCATCCTCCCTCCGAAGTATCCGCAATCTTAATGTGTTTATTCCTCTGCTCTAACCTTTTGCTTTCAATATCAAGAATTTCAGAAGCGTATTCCAATTTATTATACTTAATAGCAAATTGAATTTGTGCTAAATTTTCAAGTGTTTCGGAATTAAATTGAAACTGAATTTTGTTTCCTTCTCGAGACCATTTATATTCTTTTTCTGTTTTCAGTTTTTGGTTTCGCGAGAATTAAAAGCAAATTATTCTCGAACATGAAAACTACTTTGCGCCACAGACTTAGTCGACTCAGTTTTTTTCAAGATGGCGTCCAGTTTCTCGTTGATATCCTGTTGCTCGCTCGTCATTCTGACTGCCGACCACTGAACTGAGAGAACTCATCACATGATACATTGCCTTTTATACCACATACATAACGCCCTCTATAAATACATATTACCTCCCTTGTTTATTTCCGTATACTAGGAGAAATAAATTTCTTTCTAATTCGGATCCCAAACGAAAGAAATTACATTTCTATGTAGAAAACCAGAATGTCGAAGGTCACATGGGTGCGCCAAAACAGTTTGGATTCGGAACTTATTGGATCTTATGTTTTATAACGGTTGCCAGATAGACGTTATGGATGAATTTAATTGCCTAGGCACAGTTAAAGATCAAAAGTTACCCTA
>NC_054703.1:8825060-8847318 GCF_016097555.1 Gigantopelta aegis
GCATCCGGGCATTTATAACACATAATAATAAGGTGACTACCAGTAATCACACTGAGTCTCTGAGTCCCTGGTATACAAATAAAATATATAAAAACAAAACAGAAATCAAGAATGTCAACACATTATCATAAAGTTCAACTTCGGGACAGGGCATCAGCGATTACATTGGATGTGCCCTTGATATGTTCAATGGTAATTGGGAATTCCTGCAGAAGCAGACTCCATCTCAAACTCTCTGGTTGGAGGCTTTCATTAGGATGGTCCAGTCCGTCTTCGTCTTCTTGGAACAGCACAGCTCCAGCTCCCACGTCACTGGCATCCACAGCCAGCTTGAAAGGCATTCGGTAGTCTGGTGCTGCCATCACGGGAGGCGAGGAGCGCATCTGCTTGAGACGGTTGAATGACTTCTCGCATTCATCTAACCACTGGAACTTCGTTTCCTTCTTTTTCAGTGTCGCACGCTGTCCAGGCCTTCTCCGATAGGCATGCTGTCGAATCGGTATAGTGTTGGGTTCCAAGCGAACATCCTGGCTTAAGGTATTGGTAACCGTTGGAAGGTCCTGACAAATGGAAACATTGTCTTGTATCAGCGTAGTCAACTTTTCTCGCTGAGGGTTCAAGTCTGCTACAATCTGGCTGTTGGTTAATTTGATCTCTGCAGTCTTGACGTCATCACAAGAAATTGAGTGACTCTCAATTTGGACCGGTAACTCTGGAACTATCGGCAGTCTGTCAAAATAACCTTTTAGCAAATTGATGTGACAATACCTACTTTTCCTAACCCTATCAGGAGTGTTTATCACATACCCTGTCTCATTAACCCGTTTGTGCACAACATAGGGCCCGAAATACCTGTTCTGCAATGAACCCCGTTTAATGCGAAGGTACAGTAGCACCTTATTCCCTGGTTTAAATTCCCGACTCCTAGCCTTCCTATCAAACACTGATTTTATTTTGCTCTGAGCATGGCTCAGTTGCTTCATAGCCTTCCTATCTCTAACTCTCTTATTCATTAATACTCCCTTGTCCTCAGTTAACAATGTAGTGCGAGCTGCCAACATATTTGGATCAGCCCCCTGCTCTAGAACTAACTCTTGTCTGTTACAAGGTAAGTCCCCTCTATCAAACACAACTGGTTCATTTACCCTCTGCGGAAGATCAACATGTTCCACCACATTTGGTTCGTCAGTTGACGTATCTACCATTTTACTCATAACCTCATCCACGCCAATTTCATGGCTCACACACGTATCAGACAAATCACAAATATCCTCTAGGTCTCGTGTTACCCTTCTGGCCATAGCCCTAGTCTTTACGCACGCAGGATATCTAATCTCATCAACCTCACTCTCTTCTATTGGTAAAGTGCTGTCTTTAAATAACAATTGGTCACATTTCAGCTGACAATACTGACTAGTCAAATCATTACCCAACAAAACTCCTATGTTTTCAACAGGCAAGTCCTTCACGACACCCATAACGACTGGTCCCGTCACAAACTTCGAACACAAGAAAACGTTATGTAACCGGACAACCATTTTTTCTCCAGTAACCGAGGTTAAGGCCAAACTACGTCCTGTATCTGAATTCTTAATACCAGCTAAACACTCTGACGTGATCATTGACTGACTACAGCCGGTATCTCGATAGATCGATATTGCCTTAGGACTCAATTCTTGTTTCACAGCACAAACCATACCAGTGGACACATACGGGTTTACTTTCTCTGCCATGGAACTAACCATTAACTCTCTCGCTAACGGAGCTGACCTCACTAAACCGACCACTTGCGCATTATCGCGTTTCCTTTTAAAACAGTCCCCGACAAGGGGGTTATCCTTTTTACAGCAACTGCAATGTGGACGAAAAGTTCGTGCATTGGCTGATAATGCAGGCTTATCCTTACTTTGCCCACCAGGTGCATTCCTTGCCTGACTAGCTGACCAACTAGATGACTCTCCCCGATAGTTACTTTCCCGGGAAAAACCTGGCTGAAATTCCTTCTTATCACCCTGTTGTATAGAGCTACCCTGTACTGCCTGAGCTTTGTGTATTAACACGTAATCATCTGCCACTATGCCTGCCTCCTCTATCTTTTTGACATCACGATCCTCTAAATGAATACGTAAGCTAACTGGTAATCCATTTTTAATGTCCTGTAAGATCAACAACTCCCGTAACTCGGTATATGACTCTACCTGATGAGAAATCACCCATTTATCAAATATCCCTGCCTTCTTAGCCACAAACTCAATATAAGACTGACCCTGCGTTTTTCTCAACTCGCTATACCGTAAACGATAATCCTCAGGTCGTAATTCATAAGCCCTCAACACTACCGCCTTAACTAGGTCGTACTGACTTGCTCGCTCATCACTCATTGAATTATAAGCTACACTAGCCTTCCCCTTAAACTTAGACATGGCTAACAATGTCCACTTAGACTGCGGCCAATTTAGCTGCTTCGCGGCCCGTTCAAAAAGTTGGAAGAACATATCTAGCTCCTGTTCGTCAAATACAGGCACTGATCTATAAGCCTCCGACATGTTAAACCCATTTCCGGCTTCCCGTCTAATTTCTTCAGTATTCAACATTAACTCATGTTCCACTTTTAATTTTGCTAACTGGAATTTTCTACCCCATATCTCTCTCTTCTCTCTCTCTCTCTCTCTCTCTCTCTCTCTCTCTCTCTCTCTCTCTCTCTCTCTCTCTCTCTCTCCCTCTCTTCCTCTTCCTTTTCTCTATCTCTATCTCCTTTCTCTCTATCCCTCTCTTCTCTTTCTCTCTCTCTATCCCTCTCTTCTCTTTCTCTATCTCCTTTCTCTCTCTCCCTCTCTTCTCTTTCTCTCTCTATCCCTCTCTTCTCTTTCTCTATCCCTCGCTCTATCCCTCTCTTCTCTCTCTCTCTCTCTCTCTCTCTCTCTCTCTCTCTCTCTCTCTCTCTCTCTCTCTCTCTCCCTCTTCCTTTTCTCTATGTCTATCTCTATCTTCCCTATCTCTATCTCCTTTCTCTCTATCCCTCTCTTCTCTTTCTCTCTCTCTCTCTCCCTCTCTTCTCTTTCTCTATCCCTCGCTCTATCCCTCTCTTCTCTTTCTCTCTCTCTCTCTCTATCTCTCTCTCTCTCGCTCTCTCTCTCTCTCTCTCTCTCTCTCTCTCTCTCTCTCTCTCTCTCTCTCTCTCTCTCTCTCTCTCTCTCTCTCTCTCTCTCTCTCTCTCTCTCTCTCTCTCTCTATCTAATGCACGTTCTTCTCTTTCGTACTCAAGCTTTTTAAACGGTAACTGTTGTTCCATACTCAAGTCATTTATCTCTATCTCTGGAATAATATCACTTTCTTCCATAATAGGACTATCAACAAAAACTTCCTGGATAATAATTGTCCTTATATCTCCTAATGTTTTAGATGATGTTCAATCAATTTCCCGTTCACTCGCGATTTCAACTAACTCGGCAATACGTGCTCGCTTAATCTCCACTACACTCAGCGTATGCCTATCCAGCAAATTCTTATCCATATTTAGATATGACGCACTTATTATTAATTAATTTTCTAGTGAACAACGTTGCTACTTCTAGTTATTTGTAAAAATAATTTATAAAGCCCCCTTTTACAAACAATACCTTTTTAAATATGCATGTCCCGTTTCAGATCCGGGACGAGCGCCCCAATTTTCACTCCTGTCACGGGGATCCTACAATACCCGTAACTGAATGAAACACGATTATCCAAATATCTCTCCTAACTGTATATCTATTAGATCTCTCTGTAACGGGCAGTTCAAAAAATCCGCGTGGCTCGTCTAGGTATGATCAGAGATAAGATCTTGTATAAAGTATATATTATTATAGCACGTTTAGTTCACTAGAAAACACAACAAAACACAATACACTTTGGAATCTGTATTAATACTACGCCGCAGTAGTTAATTAACAACAACAAATAATAACAACCCAGAACTGATCACTTAATTAGTTAATCTCTAGGTGTCTAGTTTACACAATATTGTAATCACTTCACCGTGACACAACACCCACACGTATGATAATTGAGAAACGCTTCCAGGGGAACTTAATTAGTAAAGGAATTACAACTCTATTCCTAACTGGTTAATTTTTAATTAACCCTTACTACTCATTCAGTAGCGTCTGATAATTGAGAAACGCTGCCAGGGGAACTTAATTAATAAAGGAATTACAACTCTATTCCTAACTGGTTAATTTTTAATTAACCCTTAACTACTCATTCAGTAACCTTGTAACACAGAATTAATACTGGTACCTATCACAATAAAGACAATAACCTACAGTTTACCTAGGTCCTCTAGGATGACTGGTTAAGCTTTATATATATAGAACAGTGAGCCTACAGTTTACTGCGCCAGATGACCGGCAGCACCGTCTAAATAATATTGGTATAACACAGTATTAAAATATTTAAAGTCACATCAATCACATCAAGGTTATACACAGATCAGAACTAAAATATTTACCAGTCCGGACGGACGGACAGCGATCCCTGGGAGCCTTCCTATGGTTCTCCCCGATGTCTCTAAAACCCTAGCTATTTAACAAAAAATCCGAATATCGCCTGGGGGTACATCGCGGTCCTCCCCCTATCAAGTGATATTTCCACAGCGACCACGCCGGCATATTTTTCTTAGATCGCCAGACTTGATGACGCCTAGTCCGCCCGCAATACCCCGAACGTACCGAACTAGCGGAGGTATTACGTAACTACTGGCCACATGGCCTCCGCACCTGGTCTGGGTGTGTGTATTAGAAGAGCTCGACGACCGTCGCGCAGAGGTATTACGTAACAAAGTGCCCACCTGGTCTTAAATGCATATTGGAACTGCACACGGCCCTCTAAAACAATTAATACCGCCACAGGCGAAAACAAAATTAAGTGCATGTTCCGTCACAGTCGTAAATGACAACAACAAAAAAAAACCCCACCAAACAATACAAATATAACTAACTATACAATCAAAATGTAGATTAAATCAAGCTGTTTCTTAAATGACGGCCAACAAGTTAAAACCGTTGCAACGACTTCCTCGCAAGGTTACACTAGACGAAAATTAGCCATCAGTGTTCTGACTTAGCTCAGCTCTCCCCCCTCCCCTCTCTATCTCTGTCTCTCTCTCTATCTTGTTCTGTCTCTTTCTCTCTGTCTCTGTCTCTCTCTTCCTGTCTGTCTTCCCCTCTCCCCCCCCTCTCTCTCTCTCTCTCTCTCTCTCTCTCTCTCTCTCTCTCTCTCTCTCTGTCTCTTAGTGTCTATCTGTCTTTTAGAAGGAAGAAATAGTTTATTTAAAGACGCACTCAACACATTTTATTTACGGTTATATGGCGTCAGACATACGGTTAAGGATCACACTGATATTGGGAGAGAAAACCCGCTGTCGCCACTTCATGGGCTACTCTTTCCATCCCACAGACAGTATAGTACATACCACGGCATTTGTTACACCAGTTGTGGAGCAATGGCTGGAACGAGCTGTCATTTAGATGTTGAATGTCGAAAATCAATATCTAGATGTCGAATGTTGGCTTATCAGTGTCCTTGGGATCGTTGATTTCATACGACTTGAAAACGTTTGCAAACTAATGTACGAAAGAGCATTAGGGTCAATCCATACTAAAAAAGTTGTTTTATATATCGAGTTCTCGAGATAATAAGTCGATATCTCAAGATAATAAGTAAAAATCTCGAGATAGTAAGTCGAGATATTTAGATAATAAAGTCGAGATCTCGAAATAATAATTATTATCATAAAGACTTCGTAGGTGTATTGCATACGAAAATGCATTAGGGCCAATCCTTACTAAGAAAAAAATAGTTTTAGATCTCGAGATAATAAGTCCAGATTTCGATATACTATCTCGAGATCTCGACTTATTATCTCGAGATCTCGAAATATAAAACTACTTTTTCTTAGTACGGGTTGGCCCTAGGGCGCGTTCGTACTAATCATACTGTTCACTAAACGCGTGTTTGTTTTGTCTATGTCTGCGTTTAATGGAGCCATTTTCTGGAATGTTTGTCTGAGAACATTAATAGTCTGATATTCTCAAGTTATTTGTGTAAATATTGTGCGTTAGAACGATTGATATACATTTATTTATCACTAAGTAATACAGACATGTACAATACTTGCAACTTGCAAACCACAATGTCAATGTGCGATGTCACTTATTAACACAAGCTTCGGTTTATTGGTGCACAGTTCACTGTCTTCCAATTTATTATGTATAGAAAATTCAAAACTTTGGTTTTAAACGACTTTGATTTCACATATGCAATCATGTCCAAACAAATTGTTTGCATTGTGCAGTACATGATAAAACAATATTATTCTTTACCTTGTTTAAAAAATGCGACTTTTGAGACATCATAATACTTTCTTCACATAGTGTTTAGTCATAATAAAGGACAACGGAGTGTCGCCATGCCTTAGAACTGCGAATTCAAAGTTTAGAAGAAACAAATGTGTTTGCAAGACCATGCTTAACCCTTTAACAAACACCGTTTTATGTAGAACCCAGGCACGGGCAACTGCTCACTCAGAAAATTATGATTTTTTAAATAATAATTTTAAAATTTAAGATTAAAAATTCCTCGTTTCCCACATGAGGCAAGGCGCGGGGGGGGGGGGGGGGGGGGGGGGGGAGGGATTCCAGTACCGGCTCGAACCCAGAGGGAGTACACTGCTAGGCTCACTGGGGAGCAGTGGCTTAGCGTGGGCGGGGCCATCGGGGCGGTTGCCCTGGGCGCAAATTTCTGGACTGGTGAAAGGAACTCGGGGAGTACTAACGGTCAACTGGTTAGGGAGCGCAATACTTGCCTTGCCCAGGGCGCTGGCAACCCACGCTCGCCACTGCTTGAGGAAGTGTAGGACCACGCCCCCATCATTTCACCCACTTCACGGGTACGATTATGTGTGTTTCTGCATGTGTTAATATATTTAAGTCCATATTGCTCATATGTTTAAAATTTCCTTTTACAGTTAACTCATTTTCAGCTTGACTAGAGTATAATGTTTTATTACTTTACCATTGTTAAGGTCTATTCTAGAAATAAGTTTACTATAAACGTTTCTTGATTCTAAACTGCAAACATATGTTGTATGTTTATCACCATCTTCAATCCACTTTACCCTAGACCTGATGAACTGACCTGTTAGCTAGTTTTGTGTTTCTAATTTCTATTAATTCATTTATTATTTCGTCTAATAATTTGGAATTTATCATATTTTAATCCTCTTCTAAAATATTTATTTCATCACAGATTTTTGCTTCCTTAATGTTTTCGTTTTTCTTTTTAAATGAGGAATATGATATAGCTTTCCCTTTTATCTCCATTAGCAAAACGTCTGAGAAGAGTTGGCCATTAATTGTAACCTGAATGTTTTCATTTTAGAGATAATTAATATTTTCTAAGTTGTATACAGCAAACAAAAACGAAACAAACAAAAAACAACATCATTTTTTATCATGGTGTATCTACTTTGAAACATTATATTTTGCTATTTTGCACCATTTCTGATACAACTTTACATACATAATTGGGTTCCCATGAAATATGTTCTCCATATACAATTCGCAATTTATTTAGCAGAGCAGACCACCATTTCATATTTCTAAGATGATAAACGTAAAACAAAAATGGTTAAAAGTATAGCAGAAGGATTCACCTTGACCAACAATTCATAACTTCTAAGATGATAAACGTAAAACAAAAATGGTTAAAAGTATAGCAGAAGGATTCACCTTGAAAAACAATTCATAACTTCTAAGATGATAAACGTAAAACAATAATGGTTAAAATTATAGCAGAAGGATTCACCTTGACCAACAATTCATAACTTCTAAGACGATAAACGTAAAACAAAAATGGTTTAACGTATAGCAGAAGGATTCACCTTGACCAACAATTTCATAACTTCTAAGATGATAAACGTAAAACAAAAATGGTTAAAAGTATAGCAGAAGGATTCACCTTGACCAACAATTCATAACTTCTAAGATGATAAACGTAAAACAAAAATGGTTAAACGTATAGCAGAAGGATTCACCTTGACCAACAATTTCATAACTTCTAAGATGATAAACGTAAAACAAAAATGGTTAAAACTATAGCAGAAGGATTCACATTGACCAACAACTTCATAACTTCTAAGATGATAAACGTAAAACAAAAACGGTTGAAAGTATAGCAGAAGGATTCACCTTGACCAACAATTCATAACTTCTAAGATGATAAACGTGAAACAAAAATGGTTAAAAATATAGAAGAAGGATTCACCTTGACCAACAACTTCATAACTTCTAAGATGATAAACGTAAAACAAAAATGGTTGAAAGTATAGCACAAGGATTCACCTTGACCAACAATTTCATAACTTCTAAGATGATAAACGTAAAACAAAAATGGTTAAACGTATAGCAGAAGGATTCACCTTGAAAAACAATTCATAACTTCTAAATGATAAACGTAAAACAAAAATGGTTGAAAGTATAGCAGAAGGATTCACCTTGACCAACAATTCATAACTTCTAAGATGATAAACGTGAAACAAAAATGGTTAAAAATATAGAAGAAGGATTCACCTTGACCAACAATTCATAACTTCTAAGATGATAAACGTAAAACAAAAATGGTTAAACGTATAGCAGAAGGATTCACCTTGAAAAACAATTCATAACTTCTAAATGATAAACGTAAAACAAAAATGGTTGAAAGTATAGCAGAAGGATTCACCTTGACCAACAATTCATAACTTCTAAGATGATAAACGTAAAACACAAATGGTTAAAGGTATAGCAGAAGGATTCACCTTGACCAACAATTCATAACTTCTAAGATGATAAACGTAAAACAAAAATGGTTAAAGGTATAGCAGAAGGATTCACCTTGACCAACAATTCATAACTTCTAAGATGATAAACGTAAAACAAAAATGGTTAAACGTATAGCAGAAGGATTCACCTTGACCAACAATTACATAACTTCTAAGATGATAAACGTAAAACAAAAATGGTTAAAAGTATAGCAGAAGGATTCACCTTGACCAACAATTCATAACTTCTAAATGATAAACGTAAAACAAGAATGGTTAAACGTATAGCAGAAGGATTCACCTTGACCAACAATTTCATAACTTCTAAGATGATAAACGTAAAACAAAAATGGTTAAAAATATAGCAGAAGGATTCACATTGACCAACAACTTCATAACTTCTAAGATGATAAACGTAAAACACAAATGGTTAAAGGTATAGCAGAAGGATTCACCTTGACCAACAATTCATAACTTCTAAGATGATAAACGTAAAACAAAAATGGTTAAACGTATAGCAGAAGGATTCACCTTGAAAAACAATTCATAACTTCTAAGATGATAAACGTAAAACAATAATGGTTAAAATTATAGCAGAAGGATTCACCTTGACCAACAATTCATAACTTCTAAGATGATAAACGTAAAACACAAATGGTTAAAGGTATAGCAGAAGGATTCACCTTGACCAACAATTCATAACTTCTAAGATGATAAACGTAAAACAAAAATGGTTAAACGTATAGCAGAAGGATTCACCTTGACCAACAATTACATAACTTCTAAGATGATAAACGTAAAACAAAAATGGTTAAAAGTATAGCAGAAGGATTCACCTTGACCAACAATTCATAACTTCTAAATGATAAACGTAAAACAAGAATGGTTAAACGTATAGCAGAAGGATTCACCTTGACCAACAATTTCATAACTTCTAAGATGATAAACGTAAAACAAAAATGGTTAAAAATATAGCAGAAGGATTCACATTGACCAACAACTTCATAACTTCTAAGATGATAAACGTAAAAGAAAAATGGTTGATAGTATAGCAGAAGGATTCACCTTGACCAACAATTCATAACTTCTAAGATGATAAACGTAAAACAAAAATGGTTAAAAATATAGAAGAAGGATTCACCTTGACCAACAACTTCATAACTTCTAAGATGATAAACGTAAAACAAAAATGGTTAAACGTATAGCAGAAGGATTCACCTTGACCAACAATTTCATAACTTCTAAGATAATAAACGTAAAACAAAAATGGTTACAAATATAGCAGAAGGATTCACCTTGACCAACAATTTCATAACTTTTAAGATGATAAACGTAAAACAAAAATGGTTACAAATATAGCAGAAGGATTCACCTTGACCAACAATTTCATAACTTCTAAGATAATAAACGTAAAACAAAAATGGTTAAAAATATAGCAGAAGGATTCACCTTGACCAACAACTTCATAACTTCTAAGATGATAAACGTAAAACAAAAATGGTTAAACGTATAGCAGAAGGATTCACCTTGACCAACAAGTTCATAACTTCTAAGATGATAAACGTAAAACAAAAATGGTTACAAATATAGCAGAATGATTCACCTTGACCAACAACTTCATAACTTCTAAGATGATAAACGTAAAACAAAAATGGTTGAAAGTATAGCAGAAGGATTCACCTTGACCAACAATTCATAACTTCTAAGATGATAAACGTAAAACAAAAATGGTTAAACGTATAGCAGAAGGATTCACCTTGAGAAACAATTCATAACTTCTAAGATGATAAACGTAAAACAAAAATGGTTAAAAGTATAGCAGAAGGATTCACCTTGACCAACAATTCATAACTTCTAAGATGATAAACGTAAAACAAAAATGGTTAAAAATATAGCAGAAGGATTCACCTTGACCAACAACTTCATAACTTCTAAGATGATAAACGTAAAACAAAAATGGTTGAAAGTATAGCAGAAGGATTCACCTTGACCAACAATTCATAACTTCTAAGATGATAAACGTAAAACAAAAATGGTTAAAAGTATAGCAGAAGGATTCACCTTAACCAACAATTCATAACTTCTAAGATGATAAACGTAAAACACAAATGGTTAAAAGTATAGCAGAAGGATTCACCTTGACCAACAACTTCATAACTTCTAAGATGATAAACGTAAAACAAAAATGGTTAAAAGTATAGCAGAAGGATTCACCTTAACCAACAATTCATAACTTCTAAGATGATAAACGTAAAACAAAAATGGTTAAAAGTATAGCAGAAGGATTCACCTTAACCAACAATTCATAACTTCTAAGATGATAAACGTAAAACAAAAATGGTTAAAAGTGTAGCAGAAGGATTCACCTTGACCAACAATTTCAGCCTTGGCAGGACGTAGCCCAGTGGTAAAGTTTTTGCTTGATGCGCGGTCGGTTTCGGATCGATCCCCGTCGGTGGGCCATTGGGCTATTTCTCGTTCCAGCGAGTGCACCATGACTGGTATATCAAAGGCCGTTGTATGTGGTATCTTGTCTGTGGAATAGTGCATATAAAAGATATCTTGCTGTTAACCGAAAATAGTAGCCCACGAAGTGGCGACAGCGGGTTTCTTCTGTCAATATCTGTGTGGTCCTTAACCATATGCCCGACGCCATATAACTGTACATAAAATGTGTTGAGTGCGTCGTTAAATAAAACATTTCCTTCGTCTAATTAATCTATATGGAAGATTGGCCAGGGAAAGGACACCGGTCAGTGATCACCTCACCTTTCGAACTGTATTGTTTGTAACTGTTTGTAATTAAGAACACCGATCAGAGATCATCTCACCTTTCGAACTCTGTTGTTTGTACCGTTTGCAATTATAATAACACTTCTTAAGTCGTTATTCCATGTCTATGTTCAAAGCTAAGCTGCTAATTCCAGGATTGAAAAATATACATAAACCAGGGGAAACCGAGCTAACGTCAGAACAGAAAATAACAGAACGCCCGTGACAATACCACTTAATGCGCAATCTGATTGGTTGTTTGGCTGCTATAAATGACATGAAAGATGATGGTAAAACAGATTTTGCGACATTCGACAGGAATCTGCAACAGAGAAGAATCGCCAACAGACAGGAATCTCCAAAAGACAGAAATCTCGAACAGACAGGAATCTCGAACAGACAGAACTCTCGAACAGACAGGAATCTGCAAAATACAAGAATCTCCTACGTACAAGAATCTCGAACAGACTGGAAACTCGAACAGACAGAAATCTCCAACAGAGAGAAATCTCCAACATACAAGAATCTCCAAAATACATAAATCTCCAACAGATAGGAATCTCCAACAGACAGGAATCTCCAACAGACAAGAATCTCCAAAATACATAAATCTCCAACAGATAGGAATCTCCAACAGACGGAAATCGCCAACATACAGGAATCTCCAACATACAGGAATCTCCAACATACAAGAATATCCAACAGACATTAATCTCGAACGTACAAGAATCTCTAACAGACAGAAATCTCCAACAGACAGGGATCTCCAACAGACAGGAATATCCATCACACACGAGTGAGTTTATCACCGTTTAGGGTCTTTTTGCGTGAAAATAGATCCGATAAATTGGCATATAACTCTAGAATAATAAAATAAAATGTGTTGAGGCGTCGTTAACTAAAACATTTCCTTCCTACAATTAATAAAGTTTACATTTATATAAAAAAAAACCCATATTATTAAGTTTTAAATTCATACCAACTCAAAAACAAAATAATAATAAAAATTAATATTAAGCAAAGTCTGTTCTAGTATTTTGTCATCAACCTGTATTAAAAATGAAATTAATCTATATCATTTGATGGCAGTTTGTTAAGAAACCTTTTCATTTACACATAAATGTTTTGTAAAAATGTCTTTTAAGTTGGTATGGGTTTAAAACTCAGTAATATCTTTTAATATAAGACTTAACATTATTCATTATAGATTTATATGCCGGCTCATCGATCCCTTTTTCTTGCTAACCTGAGACCTTTTCACCATGTATTGTTTTTTATCAATCTACGTCTAGTGAGTAATGTGTAACCCTCTGTAGATATTGCTAATCATGCTAACATGAATAACAATTGTTATCCAGATCCGTAGCCCAGTTGTACAGCGCGGGAGAATGTAGCTGTCGGTTGAGTGCTCGAGTAACCGATCATTATTTTTTTTAGCAATCTACGTGTAGTGAGTAATGTGTAACCCTGTATAGTTATTTGCCAGTCATGCTAACACGAATACCTATTGCTATCCAGATCCGTAGCCCAGTGGTACAGCGCTCGCTCGATGCGAGGTCAGTGTGGGATCTATCCCTGTCAGTGGGCCCATTGGGCTATTTCTCGTTCCAACCAGTGCATCACGACTGGTGTAACAAAGGCTGTTGTATGTACTATCCTCTCTGTGGAATGGTGCATATAAAAGATCCCTTGATGCTAATCGAAAAGAGTAGCCCTGACGTGGCGACACTGGGTTTCCTCTCTCAATATCTGTGTGGTCCTTAACCACATGTCCGACGCCACATAACCGTAAATAAAAAGTGTTGAATGCGTCATTAAACAAACCATTTCCTTTCTTTATTCAGATTCTGACATTTCCGTTTGTATTGTATAAACTGATGTCAGTGTTTTGGTTTTAATTTCTGTTTGTAGCGGGGAGGTGGGTGGGGTCGGCGGGGGAATGTAGCTTTCGGTTGATTGCTCCCTTGAGGTGCTTGCGTCACAGGATCGAACGTCCTCCGTGGATCCATTCAACTGAATAGGTTATTTTATGTTGTTTCAACTTGTGCATCACAACTGATCACACACCGTGGTATGTGCTTTCCTGTCTGTGGGAAAGGGCATATAAAAGATCCTTTGCTGCATTAAGAAGAATTGTAAGAAACATGTAGCGGGTTTCTTCTGACGACAACGTGTCAGAAATGCCAAATGTCTGATATCCAGTAACCGATGAGTAAGTAATAAATGTGCTAAAGATGTGTCGTTAAACAGAAACAATTTTTTTTTTGTTTATTGGATTTGAAATCGATATAGTGTAAATATCCACATTTGCGTTGTATCGAATACACTTTTTAAAAATGAATTTCAGTTACAGCGTAACGTCACTACAAATACACTATTTTGAACTGTAGACATGCTTTGTGTTTCCAGCTGAATCCTCGTTGCAAACGGCATGCATGGCCAATATTACAATTCAAAGAAGCCGCATTACCCATCTCATTTAGAGTTGCTTTCCTCTGCAACCCAAAACATATTATTCGAATAATTTGAATAGCAAATCAATGAGCATATATTCGTGTATTCGGACCAAACACTATACACTATACTGGTATTTTATGCTGTTTTAGACCCGAATATATATATATATGTATATTTGTTTTAATATCATACTGAAAATAAATTTATAACCTTGAAGTCAAAGTATCTCTCTATGAACATTCGCATTACATTGTTAAAAAAACAACAATATACGGTATGCATTGCCACAAGCATAAAGATTGATTTGTTTTTAAATTTGTTACAGTAATAAGGGAATTGTTCGTCTACATATCTTCGTAATCACATGTAATATTATGTTCGTTTTTTAAAATTAAATTGCAGACGTCATTTTGTTATTTGTTTTACGTGTGATTTTATTTTCATTGGTTCACACTAACTCAGTCATAATGGAATACTAAATTTCTCCAGTGAATTTGACAATAATTAAAAAAATATTATATGCATGTCGCAAAGCTAAAATATATTTCATAATCCGCAGAAATTATATATGTATATATATATATATATATATATATATCGTTGAATGTAACAAAAAATACGACGTCATTTTATATTGGTAATTTGTCTCACTGAACGTTATTGTTTTAAACCCCCCCCCCCCCCCCACACACACACACACAAAATTTATAAAAAAATAAAATAAAAAATTAATGTTGTTATTAGTAAGTATGTTTTAAATTTAATTACAAGTAGTGTCCGTTATTTCTTTTACGTTGATCTGGGTATGAACAAAAAACAAATCATCCGCAAAAATATCATTCGCCGATTCACACAGTTGGTGAATGATGTTTCTTTTTCATACCCCGATGAACGTAAAAGAAATAATAGACATTTTTAAGCATATTTTCCGCTGTAATACAATACAATACAATTAATTCTGATTGCAAGACGTCAGTGAAACGTGAATGCAGAAGAAACGTTTTAAACGTTTGAGTTCGCATTCTCAAATGATTTAATAAGGGAATACAATCAACAGCCCATTTCTCCAAATAGGAGACATTATTCTATAAGTACTATTGGAATTGGAAGTGAATATCTCTCTGCTATGACAATTTCAAATTGACCCATAACGTTGACACTTTTTTATTAATCAATTTTATTTGTTATAGCTGTCATTCAGCCATTGGCTGAAAATTACAAATACAGTGCGTGATCATTTTATGCAGCATTAAACACAATGAATGACTAGTACATAGACAATATTATAAATGATAACAATAACAATAACAATAGCAATAACAATAATAATAATAATAAATAAAACACCTTACATATAATATGCATACTATTAGGAGGAAAAAGTACAGGAATTATGATAACAACTTTCTGCGTCTTTGCATATAATAGTAAATATATTTTGATAAACCTAGTACGCACTTGTTTGATGTTAAGGATAAAAGCCTTACAAACTTATAAGCACAATACTATTTCTTCAAGAAACGTAGTCTTATATCTCTGTAACAAGGACACACACGCATCAAATTATATTCATCTTCAATATTATTTGCATTACATAGTGTACACAGTCGTTGTGCTCTTGGGATGTTATTAAGTCTTCCATTTGCAATGTTAATATTCAATATACCACATATAATATTAACTAAATCCATACAATATTTTATACAAAAAATGGTATTTAGATACAATTCAAAACAATAATCTGTCTTAAACATACAATATTTTTTTTAAATGTGAAAATGTTAACATTTTGGTAAATGAATGTTGTATATATTGGTCTCGTAACCTTTATCTGATACATTCATATGACACGAGTTTCCCAGATATGAATGGAGTCGAGTTCTTCTAGCAGATTTTTAGCATGCATCGCCCAATGTTTACATTTTGTAATAGTGTTAGAGTGTGTTCTCAACATTTTATACATATTGTAAACTAGAGAATTCTTGTTACGGATCATTATAAACCGATACATTTATATTATCTGCTTACATAAAACAGAAATTGGAAATCTCCCTAACTGTGAAAGCACAACGCTGTTTCCTGATCTTCGTTTTGCATTAAAAATATGCTTACACAATTTAATTTCGACCTTTTCTGATTAAGCATTATTATTATTAATTCCACACACTTCAGATCCATAGAGCATAGTGCAACCATCTTATCAAATAAAAAAAATGTTGTACTAATATTCAACTGAACAGATGGAAATACATGTATATTATACAATGAGTGTACACTTTCCGTTGCCTGCTGTGCTAAATCTTTACATGGACATTTGAAATTACCAGTGCAATTAAAGGTAATACCTAAGTAAGTAAATTTGTCAAGAGCATCCAACTGTGTGTTTTGTTAAAATCATTTAAATACATTGCTAGATTTTCTATTTTTCTAAAATACAAATTTTGATTTTGGTTTTATTTATGTTAACCTCAATACTCCACTTATCGCAGTACTTGGCTAAATTGTTTAATAATAACTGTAGCTCCTTCTTGAAGTTCGGACAAAGAATAGTATCATATGCATACATAAGCATGAATAAAGATATATCGTGTAAGAGACTGATTTGATCAACGTTGTTAGATAATTTAGAATAGATATCATTAACAAACAATGTAATTAGTAAAGATGATAAAGGTTCACATTGCTGAGCACCACGAGACACATAAAAGAATTCTGATACATCTGAAAACATTCTGACACAGTTTCGTACATGGCTATACATAGAAGTCTGAATTGTTACTATTTGATTTCCGATACCATAATGTAATAACTTTGACCATAAGAAAGATTGTACTACACTGTCAAATGTTTTTTTCTAAAATCAGTAACGGCACAGTAAAGCTTTTGCTTCTCTCTCAGAATATTTGTAATTATACTCGTTAAATATATCAGGAGATTCACACCAGTTGTTTAATCTATTTCTAAGTACTAAAGGAAATATTGTGGCAAATGCGCTCATAATTGTTATACATCTGTAATTGTTGACATCGTTCGCATCTCCTTTTTATGAATGGGAACAAGTACACCTTTAGACCACATATCAGGATAAATTCCGTTATCAAAAATAAAGTTAAACAATCTCAATAATATAGGCACTAAAACATAATTTATTTACAATCAATAAAAAAAATCTGCAATTAATCCACCCAGACCACTGCTTTTATTGCGTTTTTACGAATTTATTGCTTTAATTAATTAATTTCCATTAATAGGTTCACTAAGCTCGTTTGCATCTTCAAGCGAATTAAAACCATTATCATTTGTTTCAATTGCTCTCTCTCTTTTCTTAATTCATCAAATGATCAACAAACTTATTTAAGTAATATGTCCATAATTGCTTTTCTTATAACGTTTTGTTCTTTTTCAGAACTTTCCTTGAGACGATTTTCCAAGCTGGCATAATATCATCTGTTCTCTTTTCTTGTATAATGATTTGGCTCGTCTTTTAACTCGGTTATAAATTCGTCTTTTTTCTAACATCTCAGATTTATTGTCCAAGCTGTGTCGGTCACGACACTATTTATTTTAGGCTCTTCTGACTCCATCTCTAGCTGTCTTGCACGCAGCGCTGTATCATTCAGCCTGGGGGTAAGCTGTCCGCTTACAAATGACTTGCCAGCAATGTCAAATGTCAGCTTATACAATAAATGTGATAACTTCTCTGCTGTATTATTATGATCTTCCAGTTGGTTTTCAAGTTCATCAATGATTCGGGACATGGTCTCAGCTTTTCTTAAAAGTGAATTGATAAGATTGTTTTCAGCATGTAACTCGTTATAACAAATTCGATAATTATCCAAGCTTACAAAATCACAAAACTGTGAATTACCCAGACTTAATTTAAAAACAATAGGTGTATGACTGGACAATTCAGTTAAACTGTCAACCTCGAAATATTGTATAATGTTCATATTTTTCAAAGATGTGGCTACTATATCTATAGCACTTGCCCCACTGTCGTGATAATAACATTTGAATATACCAATGATTTATCTTCCCCTAAGCGTACATTTACTAGTTTAATATTTGTTTCTTTACAAAGCTGAATAAATTTTCTACCCAAAGTATTAATTATTTTGTCTTCAGAAAACCTCTGAGTACTTATAATATCATCAATGGGTATATCATTGACATATTTTTTCTAAATTAGTACATTCAAAATAATAATTTTGAACCACAAACAAACACACGGCCGCTTTGTGAAAACATATTAACATCATGTTGTAATTCTTCAAATAAAATCGTCGTCGTTTTCCTTAAACAGTTTATGAAAAATTTAGTTGCTTGTTGGGATGTAAATTACTGGTATAAAGATATTCTGATTAAGTAAATTTTGCAATGGTTGGTCTCACGGCATTGTGTCGTTTCTTCCCCAGACGATGCACCCAATCAAACTGTATCTGGTTAGCATTCTCCTATTTCAGTTTATCACCACACAATTTCTTTATAATTTCTTAACAGTCTTTCCCTTCGGTTTCAGCAAGATTAAAGCAAAGCAGGTTTTCCCCCATTGATCTCCGTTGTAGGTCTAGCATTTGAGCATGGAGATCTTTGTTTTGCTTCGACATTATTTTCAATGTTTTAGAGAAATCATCAATTTCTGACTGTTTCTGATTAATAATATCCAGTGTCGTGATAATCGAACTGGCGGCTTTGTTCCAGAGGGTCCACTGTAGTTTTAAGTCTATTTTAATTGTTTTCAATGATGTTGATCTTTCCTCGAAATTGATCAAGTCGCTGAATTATTTCATACAGTAAGGTTATCGATGGAACTTGTGTAGCTGCTGGAGCTTGCGGATACTGTGGATTGTATGAAACACCATTACTGTCTTGAGTAAAACTCATACCTGGCATAATGAAGTTAGCTTGCGGTGTGGAGGGTGAATGTCCATCCATGATGACAATTTGTCTTTTGTTCAACATGAAAACTTAATGGAGTGTTGCTGGTCATTAACAAATTAGCACGAACACTCTATTAAGTTAACAGGTTTTTGGGGTGATACAATGACTGTACATCCGCACATTGACATTCATATTTATTTAATTTTGCGTATTAATTTTACTGTAAAAACTTCAAAACAATTACTGAACACATATTAAGAAAGCAGATCACCCTGTCGCAAATAGTTTTCATTAAAATATGTTACTACTGTTACATAAAATAATTTTGCACATTACGATTGTAAAAGTTTTTTTGTTTTTTTTAAATGCCACAAAAGGAAAACGCAATACAACATTAAGTTTGTTCAAGAAGAAAATTGTACAGCCTTTCAGTTGTATTATGCAAACATATTACAAATATTTCAATAAAAATCAGGTTTTTGTTTTGTCACTAATACAATACAAGTTTATTTCTGTATGTAACATTTATAAACATACTTCTAAAAGTAATGATACTAATGATGATGTTTTTCTTTCTAGGGAATAATTTAACGACACGAGTACTGTAAACGATGGCATCCACGACAACGGAGCAACCATCGCCAGTGAATCAATCATCCAGTTTTGTTGCTACGTCTACTGATCTATACAGCTATTATGGAAACTCGTCAGGACCTGGAGGGAAATTATCTGGACAATATTCACCATCTGAACGATGGCCGTATTTCGACCTCTTTGGATTCAAATTCTGAGGCGTCGTTTTGTTCGTATTTGTCATGGGAATCCTTCGGGAACATACTAGTGTTTATTATGATGAGAGACAAAAAATTGAATTGTTTCTCAAATTCAGTGTACCTGACATTTTTGGCATGTTCCGACAGTTTTTTGCTGACCATAAGGCTTATCCAGGAATCTTTGAAGGTGTTTCCTCCACAGCAATTGGCTCTCATAAGTAACGAGATGTGTAAATTTTCGTATATTTTAAGGTTACCTGCTACCCTTCTGTCGCCGTGGCTGGTGGTAGGACTTTCTCTTGACCGATACGTATGCGTCCGTTTTCCTCTGACGCGAGACAGACTCTGTACCCGCAAGAAAGCAATTACCATCTGCTCCACTATGCTTTGTCTGGCTTTTGCGATGATTGTGCCCTTTGTTGTTGATGGAGAACTGAAGAATGACCAATGTCTTCCTTCAGATGGACTGAAGGGTTATTACTCATTCATTCGATTATTATTTTCCTCCTCTCTGCCAAGCCTGCTTATTCTAGTTCTGAATATTCTTATAGTTATTCAAATGCAGCGCAGCCACCAATTCCAGAAGACCTTTAGAACGTCGGCGAGTGACGCAGTTAGCCGTCAGCAGGACCGTTCAATACGCCCTCTGGTGCTAGTTTCTGTACTCGCTTTTGTCACCTTGCTGCCTTTGTCAGTCTCCGAAGCTGTCCAGGTTTCATTGATGATATCGAAAACTGATTCGATGGCTCTAACATTGGGCATGAAACTCTGGCCAGTGTTTAGCACAATCTACATGTTAAATTTTGGACAGAACTTCTACATCCTCATAGGCAGTTCATCAAACTATCGAAACATCATTAAAAGTAGGCTCGCTAGCTGCACACTGAAATGGAATAAAAATAAACCATAGAATCAAGCTAGGACGACAAAGATTCCTTCTCAAAATGTCGTCCCCGAACCAGGAATTAATGATTTATCGTTGGTATGCAAAACATCTGATAAAAAGATTCATGACCTGGAAGACTGTCCACTTGACATCACAAGCCCAGTACCGTAAAACAATCAGCCTTGTATCACGTATTTATTATTGTCAGCTAATCCATCCTGAGTTCAATATTACACACTTGTGCCATGAGTTTCGTATTATACACTAGTCAATCCTGTACCACCGGTTTAGTAGTATGCACTAGTCAATCCTGTACCACCGGTTCAGTAGTATACACTAGTCAATCCTGTACCACCGGTTCAGTAGTATGCACTAGTCAATCATGTACCACCGGTTTAGTAGTATGCACTAGTCAATCCTGTACCACCGGTTTAGTAGTATGCACTAGTCCATCCCGTACCACGAGTTGAGTAGTATACACTAGTCCATCCTGTACCGTGAGTTCAGTATTATACACTAGTCCATCCCGTACCACGAGTTGAGTAGTATACACTAGTCCATCATGTACTATGAGATCAGTATTATACACTAGTCCATCATGTACCATGAGTTAAGTATTATACACTAGTCCATCTTGTACCATGAGTTCAGTATTATGCACTAGTCCATCATGTACCATGAGTTCAGTGTTATGCACTAGTCCATCATGTACCATGAATTCAGTATTATACACTAGTCCACCATGTACCATGACTTCAGTATTATACACTAGTCCATCATGTACCATGAGTTCAGTATTATACACTAGTCCATCATGTACCATGAGTTCAGTATTATACACTAGTCCACCATGTACCATGAGTTCAGTATTATACACTAGTCCATCATGTACCATGAGTTCAGTATTATACACTAGTCCATCATGTACCATGAGTTCAGTTTTATATACTAGTCCATCATGTACCATGAGTTCAGTATTATACACTAGTCCATCATGTACTATGAATTCAGTATTATACACTAGTCGATCATGTACCACGAGTTCAGAATAATACACTAGTCCACCATGTACCACGAGTTCAGAATAATACACTAGTCCATCCTGCACCATGAGTTCAGTATTATACACTAGTCTAATGGTTGTATTAAAAAATGGTCGACAGAGGCAAGTCAAATGTGAAGTACTTCTGACACATAGTATGTTTGATGTGTAACCTGTGGTTGTATTAACCCTCGGTCGTCAGAGACTAGTAAAATGTTAAGTACTTCTGACGCATAGTATGTTTGATGTGTAAACCTGTGGTTGTATTAACACTTGGTCAACAGAGACAAGTCAAATGCGAGGTACTTCTGACACATAGTATGTTTGATGTGTAACCTGTGGTTGTATTAACACATGGTCGACAGAGACAAGTCCAATGCGAGGTACTTCTGACACATAGTATGTTTGATGTGTAACCTGTGGTTGTATTAACGCTTGGTCAACAGAGACAAGTCAAATGTGAGGTACTTCTGACACATAGTATGTTTGATGTGTAACCTGTGGTTGTATTAACACATGGTCGTCAGAGACTAGTCAAATGTGAAGTACTTCTGACACATACTATGTTTGATGGGTAACCTGTGGTTGTATTAACCCTTGGTCGACAG
>NC_054703.1:8847518-8891468 GCF_016097555.1 Gigantopelta aegis
CACTAATCACTGTCCTGGACAGACATTCCAGGTCGTCGAGGTGTGTGCCCACGACAGCGTGCTTAAGCACTAATTGGATATGACAATGAACACTGATTGTATCTTACTCTTACTACAATAAATTGATTTACCTACGCCAGTCACCTGAAACGTGGACTTGATATTTAGCTTCCTATTTCCTACCTAATCTGGATACCGGATTCAGTGGGTAAGGCAATTACCTCTCTCTAACAAACAACTAACCCTCTGGTCCGGAAAGTTGGTCCAGATAGCTGATGTGTGTGGCCAGGGCAGCGTGCCTGAACCTCAGTGTGATACAAACATTCAAACGAGTATAACAAAAAAACAACAACCCCACAACAGCTAAGGGAGTGCTGTAGGTCAAGGGACTGCAACGAGAAATAACCCAATAGGCCGCCAAGAGGAATCGATCTCAGACCGACCGTGCATCAAGCGAGCGCTTTACCACTGAGCCACGTCTTCACAGATAATGCGCCAGTGTCACGTTTTACTTAACATACTTTACGCCACAACTATGTGTGCCTTGTTTGTTTGTTTTTGTTTTTTTGTTTTTTGTTTATTTCCACTCTACCCCCCCCCCCCCCCCCCATGTTCAAGTTAGGTACGCCCTGTTACTCTGCCTTTTTCATTTATGCTATTAATTTGTAGTTGATTAAAATAGTTTTTTTTTCAAAAACGAAACAAACTGTTTCATGAGACAAATACGGATATGCGCAGAAGAAGAAATAATGATTGACAGATTAATGAAGGTAATTATGGTTAAGGCGTGTTCGTTAAAATCAAGCAGCCATCCATTGGTCAACAAGACTACCAATCCGGAAAAGCCAGTTGGGCTGTACCCATTTAATCGACAGGTTGTAATGCATAGGGCGGCGCAGTATGCAAAAGAGTCCGCCATTATTTTTTACCTTTCCCGTATATTTGTATTCCACCATAACGATTCGGTGTTAATTGAAATTGGTATACAACTCTACGGACAATGCAAACACATTATCGGTATCCATCGGCAAGACATAAAACAGCAATTAAAGAGGTATTTTGATGAAAACCATTTTATTCAACACTACAGAATATCGAGTGTACAATATACATGCATTATTACTCAATAGATGTACAATATGGACTAGAGAAAAGAAAATACATCAAGCAACCTTGAGTGCACAATTGCTAAGTAATATATATATATGTATGTATGTATGTATGTATGTATGTATGTATGTATGTGTGTGTGTGTATGCATGTATGTGTACATGTATGTATGCATGTATGTGTGAATGTATGTATGCATGTATGTATACATGGATGTATGCATGTATGGATGGATGGATATGTGTATGCATGTATGTATGTATATATGTATGTACCTGTATGTATGTATGTATGTATGTATGTGTGTGTTTATGTATATATGTATGCATGTATGTATGTATGTATGTATGTATAAATGTATGTATGGATGTATGGATGTATGGATGGATGGATATGTGTATGCAATGTATGGATGGATGGATAGATAGATAGATAGATATATAGATAGATAGATAGATAGAAGGAAAGATCGATATATATATATATATATATATATATATATATATATATATATATATATATAGACATATACTAGTATATATTGATAGATAGATAGACAGACAGACAGACATATAGACAGATATATCGATAGATAGATCGATAGATACCCGCACACACACGTCCGCATATAGATATGCACGCATACATACACACACACACATACACGCGCGCGCACAAGCACAAACATACACATTCATGGACACATCAACATACGCACACATCCACACACGCACATAAACATACGCACACACATACACACACGCACTCTAGCACACACGACAGAAAGAAAGAAATGTTTTATTTAACGACGCACTCAACACATTTTATTTACGGTTATATGGCGTGAGACAAATGGTTAAGGACCACACATATTTTGAGAGGAAACCCGCTGTCGCCACTACCTGGGCTACTCTTTCCGATTAGCAGCAAGGGATATTTTATTTGCGCTTCCCACAGGCAGGATAGCACAAACCATGGCCTTTGTTGAACCAGTGATGGATCACTGGTCGGTGCAAGTGGTTTACACCTACCCATTGAGCCTTGCGGAGCACTCACTCGGGGTTTGGAGTCGGTATCTGGATTAATAATCCCATACCTCGACTGGGACACGCATGAACGCATGAATAATGCATTCGCAGAGAGAGAGAGAGAGAGAGAGAGAGAGAGAGAGAGAGAGAGAGAGAGAGAGAGAGAGAGAGAGAGAGAGAGAGAGAGAGAGAGGGAGAGAGAGAGAGAGAGAGAGAGAGAGAGAGAGAGAGAGAGAGAGAGAGAGAGAGAGAGAGAGGAGAGAGAGAGAGAGAGAGAGAGAGAGAGAGAGAGAGAGAGAGAGAGAGAGAGAGAGAGAGAGAGAGAGAGAGAGAGAGAGAGAGAGAGAGGGGGGGGTGGGGGAGATCAACTTCACAATTGTAATGCAACATTGTAAGCTAGTTTATTTTGCAATAATAATTGATTCAATTAATATAGTTTAACTAAAGACCCACATAAGCAGTGACACCTAGACGCGAACATTCCTGGATGAGACGATGCATACATTATTTCTCCATTTCGTATTTCTGGTCACATTATGCTAGTACAAATTGACATGTGGACAATGATTTATATAAGAATTTGTGGAGAACTGGCTGGAACGAGAAATAGCCCAATGGTCTTAGAAAGGAAACCTGCTACATTAGTATCAAGCGTTATTGTAAATGCAGTATCGACATGTATGCTAACACACAAAACGACATTGTATACACTAGTCGTGGTGCACTGCTAGAACGAGAAATGGCTTAACGGGCTCACCAGCATGGATTGATCCCAGACGGGCCGTACATCTAGCGGGCACTTAGCGCTATGTGTTTCTATATAGCCTTAGTGGCTATAACATTGTTATTAATATCAGCAGGCACATGACTTTTTGTTTGTACCTTTGCCTTCCCGGTGGAAATATACCCTGAAAAGGACAACCCATGTTGTCCAGCTCTTTCTCTAAGGATTTGGTTTAAACAAACACACCCAATAAACCTGGTCGGAATACACCCATTTTACACCAAAAAACACTACTTTTGCATGGGCCAGAATTACCACAAACAAGTCTTAATTATCAACAAGTTACACATGTTGACAAACTACATGCTCTCCCGTGTCAACATCAGTTGCCACTTCAAAGCTGTCTTCCATGGAAAAATCACTGTCGAACAGCAGACTATTTGCGCGGGCACATTTCCAAATCGGAAGATAACTAATCTGAGGCCAAAAAACTAAATGACGGCCATATCGCTGTAAGCGTCGTTTTCTTACTATGGTTTGTATTACAGTTTTATTTAGTTCTGAACCAAACATTTTTTATTGCACAGAACAATGGTAGTTTGTTTGTTATTTTCAAAACATTTTTACTTTTCTTCTTATGTCAAACCAAACCGAAATTATTTACTATAGAAGGATGGGACGGACTATAGTTTTTGAGCAGTAGTTTAATGTTAGTCAGCTTCCTGGAACTGTTGGTCATGAATTAGTATTCATATTCACCCACAAAGAAATGGAATTCACGTGATGTTCTCTGTACTGCGTAGACCTGTTGCACCCCAACATTTCTTTCATAATGTTTCGATAGTTTTTCGAACTTAGCACCAATAAGTAAAAGTTCAGTCCAAAATTTAACAAGTAAATTAAGCGAACTGGAGGCAAAATAGCTTTACTTAATTCGTATGCTTTCAAATCTCTGTCGAAAACCCCCAGCAAATTATATGAAGACTCTGTCACAGCGGCTGGAACCATTGTAACAAAAGCCATAACAGACGTTATCACCAGGGGGCGTGTTGAATGGTCATGCTGGCGATTGGCTGAATGGGACCTTGACCTTGCAAACCTGTTCCGGAAGGCGTTGCTGCTTCTGATTTGAATGATTATGAGGATGTTGAGTAACAAGATGGCTACACAAGGCAGTGAGGAGGCAATGAGAAGGCGAATGACCGCCAGGTAATAGTAGAGTTCATCTGAAGACACGCACTGTTCATTCACAGCTTGTACCTTAAACACAATGGGAACGATGAGGACAACTGATATACCAAGCATTGTGGAGCAGACGAGGACAGCTTTCTTCCGGGAACAGAATCTTCCCCGCGTCATGGGAAATCGGACGCACACGAATCTATCCAGCGAGAGTCCCACTACTAACCATGGGGAGAGCAACATGGCAAGGATGTGGATGCTGGACTCTATCTTGCAGAAGGCATCGTTTACTGGTGTAGTTGAGAGTAAAATGAAGATCCTGTCCGTTTCCTGGATCAGTCGCATGACCAGCAATAAACTATCGGAAACGGTCAGAAACTTCAAATAAACCGAGTACGATAAGAATCTCACTTTCGTGTTTCGCATCATAATGAACAGTAGAATATTGCCGGCTATTCCTGTTATAACTATAGTGAGCATGATGCCCCAGTGGCCAGGCCCATCAGTTTCCGTATGCAGCCAGTCGCCAGATGGTGGTGTATTGCTGTTTTGTAATTCATCTCCATCATCAGAGTAGTTTCCATCTCCTACATTGTGTGTGGCGTTTGCCATCGTCTTAAAATTTTGTATTCAAGTTACAATCTGAAAGTAAACATAAATAAATAAATAAGTAAATACATGGTGTTGAAATCTACGCTTAATAGTAGTGATGATGATGATGGTGGTGACGATTATGACATATGATTTTGATAATAATAAGAACTATACAAACACACAACAACTCCAAAACCACTGAATAACTTTGAAAGATTATTGGTCTCGGTGGCGTCGTGGTTAAGCCATCGAACAAAAGGCTGGTATGTACAGGGTTCACAGCTCGGTACCGGCTCCCACCCAGAGCGAGTATTAACGACTCAACGGGTGGGTGTAAGACTGGTAGGTACAGGGTTCACAACTCGGTACCGGCCCCCACCCAGAGCGAGTATTAACGACTCAATGGGCGGGTGTAAGACTGGTAGGTACAGGGCTCACAGCTCGGTACCGGCCCCCACCCAGAGCGAGTATTAACGACTCAATGGGCGGGTGTAAGACTGGTAGGTACAGGGTTCACAGCTCGGTACCGGCCCCCACCCAGAGCGAGTATTAACGACTCAATGGGCGGGTGTAAGACTGGTAGGTACAGGGTTCACAGCTCGGTACCGACCCCCACCCAGAGCGAGTATTAACGACTCAATGGGCGGGTGTAATACTGGTAGGTACAGGGTTCACAGCTCGGTACCGACCCCCACCCAGAGCGAGTATTAACGACTCAACGGGTGGGTGTAAGACTGGTAGGTACAGGGTTCACAACTCGGTACCGGCTCCCACCCAGAGCGAGTATTAACGACTCAATGGGTGGGTGTAAGGCCGCTGCACATTCTTTTCTCTCACCAACCACTATCAACCAACAACTATCCCACTGTCCTGGACAGACGGTCCAGATAGCTGAGGTATGTGCTCGGGACAGCGTACTAGAAACGTAATTGGATATATACAGGTAAATAAGTTCAAATGAAATGAAAGTTTATTAAGAAGATTAACACAGTAGATGAACAGGAAATTGAGATCAGTGTGTGGACAAACAAGTAAAAATGTGTTTTGTTTAACGACACTACTAGATCATATCGATTTATTAATCATCGGCTGTTGGATGTCGAGCATTGGATAAATTTGACATATGAGCCTTATTAGAGAAGAAACCCGCTACATGTTTCCATTAGTAGCAAGGAATATTTTGTATGTACCACCTTTCAGACAGGATAGCACATGCCACGGTATATGATACACCAGTCGTGGTGCACTGGATAGGACGAAATATAGCCCAGTGGGCTCAGTGACGAGGATCGAAAAATGTTGCGAGACTATAACTATGCCAACATTATTAAATGTTTTGCATCCAATAGCCGAATTAATCAATGAATTAATGTTTAATGACACCCCAGCACAGAAATGCACATCGGCTGTTACGTGCATCCAATTAATGGTGATTAATGTTGGCAATTATTCCTTTCTGGAATCCGTCTGTGAACAAAACCTAAACTGTTGGAGATTGTGTGTTAGATGTAGTTGGCAAATATAAATATCTTGGATTAGTTTTTGATGAACACCTAGATTTCAGTATCACAGCAGCAGTAGTGACACTTTCAGCCAGAATGGCCCTAGGACTGGTCATAGCCAAATGTAAAGACATGGGTGGTATGCCATACACAGCCTTTAGTAAGCTCTATAATGCAATAGTTCTACCAGTGATTACATATGGACCTGCAAATATGGAGAAATTCCCTTAGTGTAGTAAAGTATACACCTAGCATGGCTGTAAACGGTGATATGGGATGGACTCATAAAATGGTGTCTCGGTTGAAAGCTGTATTGGGTCAGTGGAGAAGGTTGGTTAATATGAATCATGACAGATTGAATAGAAAGTGGGTTTTTTTTTTATCTTGGCTGAAATCAAGCAATCACGTCATTGTAAAAACAACTCTATTTACTCTACACACATTGTTCACAATGATCTAAATGTTGGATATAAATAGTCCAATACCTATTTCATTTGTTACCAATGCTTTAGATAGTTATGCTAGTCAACTGATTTTTATTGGACTAATAGCATTGCTAATGAGTTTGGAAAATTTCGCACTTGGCGTCTGTTTAAAAATGTGTATGGCACAGAATATTATGTCATTGTAAACATGTCAAATAACTACAGAAGTCCTTTTGCAAAATTTAGAAGCGGTGTTGCCCCGATACGTATCGAAACAGGGCATCATGGGAACCTTCCTGTTGAGCAACGAATCTGCCATATGTGCAATAGCAAATGTGTTCAGGTGTAGTCAATGTTTTAAAGGGACATTTCTGAGTTTGCTGCAAGTTTTAAGATGCTAATCGACTAACAGAGACTTTATAACGATTGTAATTACATATGAAATATATTTTTCTGCATAAAATATTAGTGGCTGTATATTAAACGTGTTTCTGAACGTTATAATATTTGTACTAGATTAAATTTTATTTTGTTTTTAAAATATTAATTTTTCGTACCTACCAAATTATTTGAAGACAAAATCCTATTTGGGCTTCTTACACATATTAAGACGACCAGAAACACACTGAATGCACAGACACTGATATTCCAATTGAAATGTTTTTTTAATAATTTGTAAGTTTACTCGTAGAAATATTGTATTAGTCAGAAACATTTTACAATGCAGCAAACTCAGGAATGTCCCTTTAATCGAGTGTCCAGTGTACTCTGACTTAAGTTTGAATTTAACTTGTTTAGCAGGGTTGTTTTCCAACAGAGAATATGAGGTTTTAAATAATGTTCAAATATTTTGTTTTGTAATGTCTAGTAAGAACCTAGCTTTTTATACTGCCAAAACTCTGTTTTTAATGTTATCACGTCGCCGAACTATTTTATACTCTTAACATACATGTGGTTATGCGTCCTTTATGTTTTTGGTAATTTATTAATATTATTTTAATACAAATATGATGATAACAGTTTGAAACGTTTATGTACATGTATTATTTACTTGTGTGTGTGTATGTGTGTGTATATATATATATATATATATATATATATATATATATATATATATATATATATATATATATATATTCATTTTTATATATTTTTTTATCTATAAGGAATACGTTATGTACTTTTATATTGTATTTTAAATTGCATTTTGTTAGTGTGTACATAATAAAATGTACGTATGGTATGCATGTATGTTTATACCCGTGTACGTTCCATTTGTTTTCGAACGTACCAAATTACCGGGAGATAAAATATAATCTCGGCTTCTAAAAACATTCCAGGTATCGGAAACACATTGTAAATACATGCACTAATATTATAAACAAGAAAATACATCGTAAATACATTCACTAATATTATAAACAAGAAAATACATTGCATGTGTAATTTCGTTCGTTAAATTGCACTCTCCGCCGGAAACGCCTCGCTCTATCTGTTCCAGAGTTTTGTGGTTGGCAGTAAGCACATTGATTAAATACAGATTCTCTCCCTTTGTCTTCCTCTCGTTGTGTATCTATTTGTATAGCTTGCTTGCTACTGTAATGCATAGTTGTTTTCCAGGATAACTGCGTGCAATAGGCGAACCGTCTAGTACTGAACCAGTTTCGATGATGTCGTACCGACCTCGGTAGCGCAGTGGTTAAGCCATCGAACTACGGGCTTGTAGGTACAGGGTTCACAGCCCGGTACCGGCTCCAAACCAGAGCGAGTTCATAAAGGTTCAATGTGTAGGTGTAAGGCCAGATAGCTGATGGGTGTGCTCAGGACAGCGAGCTTCAACCTTAATTGGATGTAAGCAAGAACATAACATGAAATGCAATGACCTATGGTGTAGTGATTTAATTACTGAACGTCAGGATGGTAGATACTGAGTTCGTACTCTAGTACCGGCTTAGGGGCGGGACGTAGCCCAGTGGTACAGCGTTCGCTCGATGCGCCATCGGTGTGGGATCTATCCCCGTCGGTGGACTCATTGGGCTATTTCTCGTTCCAGTCAGTGTACCACGACTGGTATATCAAAGACCGTGGTATGTACTACTATGTCTGTGGGATGGTGCATATAAAAGATCCCTTTCTGCTAATCGAAAAGAGCAGCCCAAGAAGTGGCGACAGCGGGTTTCCTCTCTCAATATCTGTGTGGTCCTTAGCTATATGTCTGACTCCACATAACCGTAAATACAATGCGTTGAGTGCGACGTTAAATAAAATATTTCCTTCCTTCCTTCCTTCCCTCTTTATTTTTCAAGGGACCGCTTAAAATTAAACCTAATTTCCTTCATTAAAAACTGCGCACCCTTTCCATTTAGCATTAATCCTACGGGACATTCCAAATTCCACAGCACCCATAACAACACTCCGCCTGTCACCGACTCCGGCCGGGCTGCTGGTGCTCTATTGCACCTGCCAGTGCATGCGGTCCCTCCCCCCCCCCCTTAACCCTCCCTACCCTTTCCTGTCCTGGACAGAGAAGCCGGCTGAGGCCGACACCTGTGCCCAGGACAGGCGTGCGCTACATCTTGTTCTGAATGCGCATGTTAAACACTCTGACTTGACTTGACCTGACCTGACCTGACACAACTCAGCTCTATTAGCTGTGAGTCCAGGAGACTGGATAACGGATAGTTATTGGTGAGAGAGGAATCGGTGTTGTAAGTCCAGGAGACTGGATAACAGATAGATATTGATGAGAGAGGAATCGGTGTTGTGTGTTCAGGAGACTGGATAACGGATAGATATTGAAGAGAGAGAGGAATCGGTGTTGTGTGTCCAGGAGACTGGATAACAGATAGATATTGGAGAGAGAGGAATCGGTGTTGTGAGCCCAGGAGACTGGATAACGGTTAGTTATTGGTGAGAGAGGAATCGGTGTTGTGGTCTTGCACTTAACCATTGAGCCAGGGGCAGGACGTACATCAGTGATAAAGCCAAAAAATAAAGAGGGAGCTACATATGTTTTCAATTTTAGTATGTCGAGACTATCTCGTTATCGGGACCTAGTAGGTGTTGAGGTGTCTCCCTAGGTTACCCATTGCGGCCCTTAAAGGGGCCTGATCTGTTCAGATCCTGAGTTGTCTGTCCATCGTGTTCATTTAAACTTCTTCTTATGCTTCTATCCAATAGACGTTCAAGCACACTGACAGAGGCTGTCCTTGGCTGACTCTGCATCTATCTATTAGTTGTGAGAGAGTTATATGTGGTTTTGTATAACGGCATCACTAGAACACATTGATTTATTTGATTGGGTTGGATAGTGTAGTAACGTGCCTATATCCGATTAAGGTTCAAACACGTCTCTCCCGGGCACAATCTCTGATTTTGTCAGTGACTGGGTCCGGGACAGAAGGGAGTGTAGAAGAGTTGGAAAAGGGCAAAATTTTGAAAATAATAATTATTGAAAAAGTTAATATAATTTAAAACATATAATAAAAAAGTTAACATGCCAAAAATAAAATATATTTTTATGCTCATATTCAGTGAAGATTCAAGCATGGCGTGTATGGCAAATATTTCGCGTATTAGCGTGGCTTATGCAGATCTAGGGTTAATGGACAATTGTTAATGATTTGTGCTTTTGTCATACACATATGACTTTCTCTATCTGGGTTGTTGACACTCTATTTGGGTTACAACGAGAATGTTTATGTTATCCTAGCAATTATCACCTATAAAGGTGTTTTTGTGTGTGTGTGTATATATATATATATATATATATATATATATATATATATATATATATATATATATATATATATATATATATATATATATATATAATTTGCTAAAATCCAGATACTCATGTCTGTTTGAGCAATTCACTCTTGGATTTGTGGTGTATGTCTATGGACGATTTCGCCCCTCGCCCATGAGAGAGAAAAAAAAGAGAAAAAAAAGAAGAAGCTTATAAACAACTCGAACATAAATAATAAAATAAATAAATAAAAGTGGGAAATTGAAGCTGTAGCATTCATAACAGTTACGAATCCGTCATTAGGATATCCAGTATAGCGTATCTCCGCACAAGACTGAACCTAAAAGAAGTTATGACAGAGTAGTGAAGGTATTCAGCAGTGAATCACTGTCATATAGTTTCTCTTCTCTACAGAGCCTGTGACAGAGTCGTGAAGGTACACAGCAGTGAATCACTGTCAGATAGTTTCTCTTCTCTACATAGCCTGTGACAGAGTCGTAAAGGTACACAACAGTGAATCACTGTCAGATAGTTCCTCTTCTCTACAGGGTCTGTGACAGAGTCGTGAAGGTATTCAGCAGTGAATCACTGTCAGATAATTTCTCTTCTCTACAGAGTCTGTGACAGAGTCGTGAAGGTACACAGCAGTGAATCACTGTCAGATAGTTCCTCTTCTCTACAGCGTCTGCGACAGAGTCGTGAATGTAATCAGCAGTGAATCACTGTCAGATAATTTCTCTTATGTACAGAGCCTGTGACAGAGTCGTGAAGGTATTCAGCAGTGAATCACTGTCAGATAATTTCTCTTGTGTACAGAGCCTGTGACAGGGTATTGAAGGGACACAGCAGTGAATCACTGTCAGATAGTTTCTCTTCTCTACAGAGCCTGTGACAGTAAAGTTTGTTTTAAATAGTAAAGTTTGTTTTATTTAACGACGCCACTAGAGCACATTGATTTTCTATCTTATCATCGGCTATTGGACGTCAAACATATGGTCATTCTGAAACTGTTTTTTAGAGGAAACCCGCTGTCGCCACATAGGCTACTCTTTTACGACAGGCAGCAAGGGATCTTTTATTTGCGCTTCCCACAGGCAGGATAGCACAAACCATGGCCTTTGTTGAACCAGTTATGGATCACTGGTCGGTGCAAGTGGTTTACACCTACCCATTGAGCCTTGCGGAACACTCACTCAGGGTTTGGAGTCGGTATCTGGATTAAAAATCCCATGCCTCGACTGGGATCCGAACCCAGTACCTACCAGCCTGTAGACCGATGGCCTAACCACGACGCCACCGAGGCCGGTCCTGTGACAGAGTCGTGAAGGTATTCAGCAGTGAATCACTGTCAGATCATTTCTCTTCTCTACAGAGCCTGTGCTGGGAGAAGTTTTTCTTGGCCATCATATATGGTTCCAATTCTGCATGTTGAAGTCTACTGGGCTTCTAGATTTTTTTTTTTTTATATATATAAAATCTACTAGCCATGGGATGAGTGATTTCAAAAAATTTACTAGCCACGATTACAAATTCGCTAGCCCTACTTTACTTTATTAATACAATTTTACTAAATAATAGTAATAATCAGATATGCCACCTAAAGAGGGAGATAGAATTTGGGGGGGGGGGGGCAGATTTTTCATATTTACCAAATATATTTAACTGCAGCATTTGACCCTCTAATTTCACTAGCCATCGGGCATGACAATAGTAGTTATTTCCTAGCCCAACATTGAATATCTCTAGCCATGGGAGTGGCTACCATAATTCAGAACAAGCTGTTGTAGCGCACGCCTGTCGTGGGAACAAGAGCCGGCCTTGGCCGGCTCCTCCGTCCATGACAGGAAAGAAGCCCTGCGGAGAACTGTAACTTTATAACAAGCATCACTGCAGGCGTCTCAAAACTTTTTACAACAGGTGTAACCGACTGTAGGCATTAATTAATATTATTCAAACATGAAACTGTTAGTATTTAAAACAAAATATGATTCAAAGTATTTTATGAATAAAGTATATTTAAAATTGTTGTCTTTCGCTAAGAATATTTAACAAACCAAGTCTTTTATTTTTCATTTTAATTTCAACTTATTTTCTTGCTTATATCCAATTAAGGCTGAAGCACACTGTCCTGGGCACACACTTCAGCTATCTGGGATGTCTGTCCAGAACAGTGGGTTAGTTGTTAGTTGGTTAGTGGTTAGTGAGAGAGAAGAGGGTATAGAGGTATTACACCTACCCACTGAGCCCTTAAGAACTCGCTCTGGGTTGGAGACGGTACCGGGTTAACGCGAAGGTATAAGGTCCATACACAGACTTCTCTTTCACTAGCCACTAACACCTACCCCACTCTCCTGGGCAGACACGAAGCAAGGAACTGTTCTATTTCACGACGCACTCAACACATTTTATTTACGGTTATATGGAGTAAGACATATGGTTAAGGACCACACATATATATAAAGTGGAAAGCCTCTTTTCGATTAGCAGCAAGGAATTTCCTATATACACAATCCCACAATAATGATAGTACATACCACGACCTTTGTTACACTAGTTGTGGAGCATTGGCTGGAACGAGAAACAGACCAATGGGGCCACCGACAGGGATCGATCATAAACCGACCGAACATCAAGCGAGCACTTTACCTGGGCAGACGGTCCAGATAGTCAGGGTATGTATGCCCAGGGAAGCGTGCGTAAACCTTGATGGACTATAAGCAAGATAATAATTATAAATAATTTAAAACGAAATTAATGAAAATAATGCAAATGACAAACCAGATAGAACAAAATAACAACAGTTTTGTTTTGCTAAGTAAACTACACTGTGGTTTTACATAAACTGAGAACAGGCCACAGTAGACTCAACTACTACATGCATACCAAATTCCGAGTGGGAAACGGTGGAACCTGTCAGTGTGGTACAGCATACATGACTGTGGAACATTTCCTGCAACATTGTCCCACTAGCCAGAACCACTGGAAAACAGTCTGGCCTTCAGATGAACCCCCGAAGGAGAAACACGTTGGCCCCTTGGAGAACCTACGAAATACAGCAGCTTTTCTTCCAGCCACTGAGGTCGCTGCCTGAGCGTACGAATAATATAAATACTATTTTCATATACTTACCTTTTGTGACAATAGTTGATGTGTATTTTTGTGCTGGGTTGTTAAACATTCATGCATCCGTTGTCAAGTAAACATTTTTGTACTCACTAGTATTCCGCTATGGTCTGCCGTGGATCTGTTTTACGGTCACAACCATCATTGTCGTATATTATAGCCACCGAACAACCAATCAGATCGTATATTAGACGTGATTGGCATGGGTATAGTGTTTGACGCACATCTCCATGTATGTCTTCAATGTGATGGAGTATTGGCAATGACACTTATTACTTGCATGGCGTTAGTAATTTGTATGCCAATCCCTTCAATTCAGGAAGCAAGGATTGGTGAATATATTGAGAGCAAAACGATAGTCGGAGTACTCTGTCATTCGATCGCTAGGCAGACATTTGGACGGTTACGATCACTGTGGTGTATCAGCCATAGATATAATAAGTCTATAGTGAAACCATACAATTGCTGCCTACCACCCATACGTCTTTGCTCATTTATGGAGAAGAAGAAGACGATACGGAAGAAGAAGAAGATGATGAAGAAGAAGAAAAAGAAACAACGTAAAGCCATCATCGAAAATGTTTGACGCCAATGTATTTGTTTCGGTGAACTAGGGGAACTTTTGCAGAAATTTCGCTTGGCCGTGGACGGAGTTTAGTTCAGTCGTTTGAGTGCTCGCTTGAGGTGCTTGCATCATAGGATCGAACCACCTCAGTGGATGCATTCAGCTGATTCGTGTTTTTCTCGTTCCAACCAGTGTACCACAACTGGACAAATGCCAGGGTATGTGTTTTCCTGTCTGTGGGAGTGTGCACATAAAAGATCCCCTGTTGCATTATGAAACATGTAGCAGGTTTCCTCTGATGACTACGAGTAATAATTACCAAAACTGTCCTTTGTAAAATGTATCCTTTATTTAATGTCAGTTAAATTAAAAATTATTTAATAATACCACTACTAATAAGCGAAAACAAAACAAGAATCGCCATTAAAGGACACCGTTATTTGGCTTCACACACAATCAGTTTCAGATATTTCACAGGCATTGCATTCCATATCCGTTTGTGAATGGTGAAATATATTTAAAACACATTAGCAATCATCAAACTAACCAACGATAATGCAACATTGCCCTCAATAATTGACCTTAATGACATTATTCCGCCTAAAACCTAAATAGCGTTTCTACATTGTCATTGCAGCTTAAAATTAGTGTTATCCATTTGCGGACATTAATGCTGGTTTGACGTCTATGTTTATTCCCTGTAAACACTGTTAATGCTGGTTTGACATATGTGTTATCTCCTGTAAACTCTGTTTTGTTACAACAGAATAATGTGTTTGTATTGCCTTGTATACCGGTGTTGAGAGTTCCTGTCCTTAGCGAAGGAACCGGAAAATGTCAACACATGCGTCCACGACAGGCGTGCGCTACAACAGTTTGTTCTGAATGTGCATGTTTAGCCCTATAACCTGACCTGACCTGGGCTGAGAGTAATACATTTATATTCAGATGTCGATGCTGAATTATTTATATTCTGATATCCATGCTTAATTATGTATGTAAGATCAACCAGCTGACAGTTCTAATCTATTGATAACACATGGTTTGGCTGATCCGACGTCATTAACTAGTTAGTCTATTTCATTGCGGCTCACCGCATGCGTTTTGCAGACACATACATCTTACTGAACCAATCTAAATGGTATAGAACTTATTTTATTATTATTTATTGGTGGGAAATCACATCATAAATCAATTAACATCCACCTTGGGGAATTGTTTTTCACAAGCGATTGCATCTTTTTCTTCTATTTTATTGTGCTATCCCAGTAAAATTATTTAAGGACGTCGCTCAATTCAACGAAGAAAATACAAAGCCTATATAGGTGGGCGAGACGTAGCCTAGTGATAAAGAGTGTGCCTATTGCGCGGTCGCTCTTGGATCGATCCTCGTCAGTGGGCCCATTGGGCTAGTTGTCGTTAACGTCTGTGAGATAGTGCATATAAAATATCCCTTGCTACTAATGGAAAAATGTAGTGGGTTTCTCTCTCAGACTATATTTTAGAATTATCAAATGTTTGGCATCCAAAAGCCGATGATTAATAAATCAATGTGCTCTAGTTGTGTCATTAAACTAAACAAACTTTAAACTTTTATAGGTGGTTGTTCTTACACGATGCTGCTTCATGATAATAACTAACCGTGTACACATGTAGATTGCCCTTTACCCACCCCCAGCCCCACCCCATAAAACATAAATAAAATAAAGTAAATAAATAAAAACGTGTTTTTTTTAATCGCTCTCTGGTCTGCTCAGTGTTTCAGAATTGACGCCGGAATCCTGGGTTTTTATGTAGCTTTTCAGAAAAAGTTAGAATCGCACCGAAAATGTGGGTATATACATACACATGAATATATATATATAGAGAGAGAGGTTATTGCCAGTGTGTATCGTCATAATACATTATTTTTATTCCTAATATATGATATTGACGATACCGAAATACACGAGGGTAATAATCTCTGTATCATATAAGCTCAAGCTGAATACAACGTGTTTTTGTAAACTGTACAGACAACTTTAATTCCAGTCCGCCATTACTATATATTCAAATGATGTAATGAGTAGGTAACGTACTGCAACGTCAACTGCGAATTCTAATGTAAACACGCACAATCTTGTGACAAAACGCTTTGCTGTCCTTCAGCAAAAAGATAACATCTTTAGTCATACCGACTATGTTACAAATACAAAATGCATTTGAAGGTAATCGGTAACTGTTAAGTATAAATGTATGTTCAGATTTATCACATTTTGTGTTTTATTTTGCTATTAATATGATTTTGGCACCCTTGCTGGTTATAATGTCTCGAATTAGATTTTTTGTCTTGGTAACGTTTCAACTGTTTATTTCCGCATTCCTCTGCGTGTCATACAACGTCATAGGATTACGTGACGTCACTAAATCCCATCAGTTTTAACGCATTGCGGGAAATTATAAGCGTTGGCGTATTTAGATTCTGATAAACAAAGCAGGAATGTACGAGTCATATGGATGACATTATGTAGATAAACAATTATTGACCGTCATTGAGGGTCGTTGGCCTCGGTCAATATCAATTTCTTCGGTCCATAAAACATGATATTGCCCTCAATGACGGTCAATGATTGATATATATATATATATATATATATATATATATATATATATATATATATATATATATATATACACACACACACACACACACACACACACACACGCACGCACACACACACACACACACATAATCACAGGGCTGGACTGAACGGTTGACATTTCATTTCAATTCATTCATGTCAACTTACTTTCGTGCTTATAGTCAATTTACGTTCGAACATGATATCCTGGGCACAAACCTCAGCTATCTGGGCTGTCTGTCCAGGCTTAGTGACTAGTGAGAGACAAGAATGTGTAGTGGTCTTACCCCCACCCATCGAGTCGTTAAAACTCTCTCCGTGTGGGAGCCGGTATCGGGCTGCGATTACCATCGAGTCGTTAAAACTCTCTCTGTGTGGGAGCCGGTATCGGGTTGCGATTACTAGCTTTACGTCCGATGGTTTAACCACGACACCACCGAGGCCGGTTCAAACCAACTGTTGTGTTCTTAGTAAATATACGTAGTAGTGAACGCGTAAATGATGTATAATATATTCCTACACATTCTACGTTCAACGCCAGCAATCGACGCATAGACCCACAAGCGATCTGACTGGTTCCCGACGTGGACACGTCATTTGACGAGAAGCGCAGAAACAGTCTTGCGAGCGATCGAGCGCCGTGTTTGGCTACAAAGGTAGATCACGTGACACCAGTAACTAGGCGCTGACAAAATAATGTTTTTGAGTCTCGTTAAGTTTAATTTTCCGATTACTTAATCCAGAAAATTAAAACTGTATATAACATTTTCTTGCTTTTATTATTTCATGTTTTACAATGCACTAATTAATTACTTCAACGACAGTCTCCAAAGACTTAATAACATTTTTAATCATACTTTTTTTCTCCTTCTTGTTCTGGTTCGTTTTGTTTGCTGTTGTGTATGTATGTGTGTCTTTCTTCTAAGTAATTATCTATCATATTCGCACTGCTTTAAATACGTATGCAATAGGTTTTCATGCAGGTCTTTAATAATCATTTGTTTGGATGATCGTGGTCTTATACAATCGTATGAGGCAGTCACAAATGACAGATATAATCGTGCATCACATGCACTGTTATTACATAAAGGGTACAGCACGCAACCAACCTTTAATAAGACGAATCTAATCTCTTGTAATATTACAAAGTTCTAAATTAACATGTTTTTTTTTGCTTGTGGGATGGAAGCGGACAATATATCGACAACCGCCGTTACTCCTGTTGTCTTTATTACGAGTGCACTCTGTCCATACCTTGATACCACCTCAGTTTAAATATGCCTGATTATTAAAACCTGTTATGCTATACAGCGGTTATCAAGCACATCAGGTATAGCGATTCCCAAATTTCACAGAATATACATTTAATGCGTTATTTTTTTTTGTATGTCTTTTAATTGTTCGATTTTATTTTAGTATAGACACCGCCAAAACGAAACGCAACACACTGGTGGCATATTAAGACTAAGTTGTTCTAAGGCAGTGTTTTATTTTTCTGGCTACAAATGAGTAAAATCATACCTTGATACCAGCCGCAGTTTAAATATGCCTGATTATTAAAACCTGTTATACTATACAACGGTTGTCAAGCACAACACATATAGCGATTACTTAATTTAACAGAATATACCTTTAATGTGATGTTGCTGGGGGGGGGGGGGGTCATTTCTTTTTATGTGTTCGATTTTGTTTTAGTACAGACACCACCAAACACAAAATGAAACACATTGTTTGGTAACATAAATTAGACTCAATTATTCTTGGAGTGTTGTTTGTTTTGTTTTGTTTGTGTGTGTGTGTGTGTGTGTGTGTGTTTTATTGTTTGTTTGGTTTTTGTTTCTTTTTGGGTTTGTTTTTTTTTGTGGGTTTTTTTTTTTTTGTTGCTTTTGCTTTGTTTTGTTTTGCTTTTTTGGTTTGTTTTGTTTTGTTCTTTTTGGGGGAGGGGGTTACTGGCTACACAGGTGTACAACCATACACACCGTTTTTGTGGTTTTTATTTTCAACTGTTTGATTTTTGTTTCCAGTATTTAACACACATGTAGATAAATAGTATAGACACCGCCAAAAGAAATGCATACCGCTGTTTGGTTACACTAATTTGACTAAGTTGTTTTTGCTGTGTTTAGTCTGTTTATGAATGTATAAAATCAGTATCGCAAACGAAATAAACAAACGCCATTATTATAGAATATTAAACGAGATTCCATTTCGTAACATTTATTACCGATAATAGATCTTAATTTATATCACTCAACTCGTTTGGTTGACATGCACCAAGATACTTTTAACCACATGGGTAATAATATAACAGATGTCCTGCATATCAGTAACCAAATACATCGTGTTACATACAACTGTACATATTCTTAGAGGTCTTATGTTCGACCAGTAACTATATAATACTATAATAACATATATCCTGCATATCAGTAACCAAATACATCGTGTTACATACAACTGTGCATATTCTTAGTGGTCTTATGTTCGACCAGTAACTATATAATACTATAATTAACAAGGAAAGAAACCCTATCTTAGTACGATATTATTTCACTATCAATTTAACTCGGAGAATAGGCTGTCAAAATGAACCTAAACTATTCATAAAAGACAGACAAGTTATAACAACTCAAAAACCACCTCTCAAACAAAAACAAACAAACACAACAACAACAAATACCCCCCCCCCCCAAAAAAAAAAAACACACACCAAAAAACAACACAAAAACAAAACAAAAACAACAACAACAACAACAAAAAACAACAACAACAAAAAAAACACAAACAAAACCCCCAAAACAAACAAACAAAACAACAACAACAACAACATAAAAGTAATAATAATAATAATAATAATAATAATAAATTTAAAAAATCCCTCACCTAAACACCGCTCGACAATTGTTTTATTACGCTACGGGGTATTCATGTCAACTGAACGCCGGAAGGTCTAGGCATTGTTTTCGTTATGTTTAAAACTGTATTAATGTAATTGTACACACAAAATGACAGAAGGAGCGAACGGGCGGAACTATTTTTTTTTGTATTTGCTTTGTGAAGTGGGTCCATGGTCGAGTACTTTGATGGATCCATTAGGGGGCCACCTGGATCCGTAACACACCTCCCCACGTCTGTTTGAAGACGAAGGTTAAAACAAAAATGACGGGGAATTGAATTCATTATCCCCAAAATACAACACTGGAAAGGCGTCTCCCATTTGTGTAAGAGGACAGGCTCAAACTGTTTTGCAGGGCGAGACGTAGCCCAGTGGAAAAGCACTCGCTTGATGCGCGGTCGGCTTGGGATCGATCCCCGTCGGTGGGCCCATTGGACTATTTCTCGTTCCATCTAGTGCATCACGACTGGTACATCAAAGACCAGGATATGTGCTATCCTGTCTATAGGATGTTGCATATAACATATTCCTTGCTGCTAATCGAGAAGAGTAGCCAATGAAATGGCGACAACAGGGTTTTCTCTCTAATACTAAACGTCAAAATCACCTAATTAGACAATGATTAATACATCGATATTTTCTAATGGTGTCGTTAAACAAAACACATTTTATTTTTCTGTATGGCTACACGTTGAAAACAGACCCTTTAAGATGTTGTTTTGCCCTACGTGATTAAGCCACTTACAATCTACGTACGACGTTGTCACAATACAGTGAGATTATTCTCATGCAGTCTGCGACTGCCGTTTCCGTGTGATGCGACTCGTGTTAATTAAAGGTGCCCCCTTGCATTACCATGTTAAAGCTTCGTTCACTGATGCAAATAGATTAGCAGGAAGGGATCTTTTATCTGCACCATCCCACAGACAGGGTAGTACATGTCATGACCTTTGATATGCCAGTCGTGGTGCACTGGCTGGAAAGAGAAATAGCCCAATGGGCCCACGGACGCGGATCGATCCCAAATCGACCGCGGATCAAGCGAACGCTTCACCACTGGGCTACGTTTCGCCTTCTACTAGAGTTTAATTTGTTCCAAAGGTGAGGGGATAATCGCTTCCCAGATAAAGTTAAAGTTTGTGTTTGTTTAACGACCCCACTAGGGCACATTGATTTATTAATAATAGCCGATTGGATGTTGTGACGGAACATGCTCTTAATTTCTTTTCGCATGTGGCGATATTAATTGTTTTAGAGGGCCGTGTGCAGTCCCAATATGCACTTAGACTAGGTGGGCACTTTGTTACGTAATACCTCCGCGCGACGTGCCTTATTTGTTGTTGTCTTTTGTTTTACTTTTCACTGTAACCACCCCCTTTTTCAAGTTAGGTTCGCCATGTTGCTCTAACTTTTCATTTCTGCAATTAATTTGTAGTTGATTTTTTTTTTTTTTTTTAAACGAAACAAGCTATTTCATGAGACAAATATGGACATGCGCAGAAGAAGAAATAATGATTGACAGATTAAGAAGCTAAGTATGGTTACGGCGTGTTCGTTAAAATCAGGCAGCTATCCATTGGTCAACATGAGTACCAATCTAACCATTTAATCGACAGGAATTTCATCATGTTGTAATGCACAGGACGGTGCCGTATGCAGAAGTGTCCGTCATTACTTTTGCCTTGATAACATAATAATTAGAATTTAATTACAACAGTTTGTTATAAAACTAAAACAAGTTCTGTTTCCTTCTTTTGTGTTCTATGACTGGAACTAGAACTAGCCCAAAGGGCCCACCGACGGCGATCGATCTCAGGCCGACCGTGCTGGTGAAACAACAATACATATCCTCTACCCCCCACCCCCAGTTTCCAAAGTCCTTTCTATGACCTGTTTTACATAATTACGTCACTTTTCCCAGAACATCGTAAATCGTACAATTGCGGAACGCTTGTAATTATAATTAAAACGTGTACTTATTTATACCTATTATTAATCAACAATTACGTGCGCCTAACACCCATAGCATTGTAAACCTTCATTTAAAAATTAAGCTGATCATCATTTTGCATATTCACATCATATTGAGAGAGAGAGAGAGAGAGAATTTAGAGCGTCAATCAGACGTATATGCTATGGTTAAAATATATTTATGTATTATGAGGGAACATTTAGATCAAACACTTTCTAATCGTAAACATAAATGTTACTATTTCTAAACGTCTTATTTATCTATATTTGTTATGATGAGACATAACGAAAGGAAGAAAAGAACTGTTTTATTTAACGGCACACTCATTTTATTTACGGTTAAGGACTACCCAGATATTGAGAGAGGAAACCCGATGTCGCCACTTCATGGACTTCTCTTTTCGATTAACAGCAAGGGATTTTTATATACACCATCCCACAGACCATACCATTGATACACCAGTTGTGGAGCACTGGCTGGAAGGAGACATAGCCAATGGTCTTAGAAACTCGCTACATTAGGAGCAAGTGCTATTTTATATGCACCACCCCACAGACAAGATAGTGCATACCAATGGTGTTAGAAAGGAAACTCGCTACATTAGGAGCAAGTGTTATTTTATATGCACCACCCCACAGACAAGATAGTGCATACCAATGGTGTTAGAAAGGAAACTCGCTACATTAGGAGCAAGTGTTATTTTATATGCACCACCCCACAGACAAGATAGTGCATACCAACGACATTTGTTACACCAGTTGTGGAACACTGGCTGGAAGGAGACATAGCTCAATGGTCTTAGAAAGGAAACTCGCTACATTAGGAGCAAGTGTTATTTTATATGCACCATCCCACAGACAGGATAGTGTATACCAACGACATTTGTTACACCAGTTGTGGAACACTGGCTGGAAGGAGACATAGCTCAATGGTCTTAGAAAGGAAACTCGCTACATTAGGAGCAAGTGTTATTTTATATGCACCATCCCACAGACAGGATAGTGCATACCAACGACATTTGTTACACCAGTTGTGGAACACTGGCTGGAAGGAGACATAGCTCAATGGTGTTAGAAAGGAAACTCGCTACATTAGGAGCAAGTGTTATTTTATATGCACCACCCCACAGACAGGATAGTGCATACCAACGACATTTGTTACACCAGTTGTGGATCACTGGCTGGAAGGAGACATAGTCAATGGTTTTCGAAAGGAAACTCGCTACATTAGGTCAGGTCATAGGGTTTTACGTGCACATTCAGAACAAGCTGTTGTAGCGCACACCTGTCGTGTGCACAAGAGCCGGCCTTGGCCGGCCCCTTTGTCCAAGACAGGAAAGGTGGGGGGTGGGGGGAGGGGGAAGGAGGGACCACCTGCACTGGCAGGTGCAAGGGAGCACCAGCAGTCCGATTGAATCGGTAGCAGGCGGGTGGGGGTGGTGGTGGTGCTATGGAATTTTGAGTGGAGCCATTTTAAAGCCAAAGAGAAAATGGTGCGCAGTTTTTGTTGAGTAATTTTGGCGCAATTTTGAACGGTCGGTCGAAAGGTAAATGATTGAGCTAGTATAGGTTTTGAATCGATTGTAGCTCGTTAGTGAGTCGAGAGTAGCTCGTTACTTATCGACCTTTATGATGCTGGTTGTCTCCCTAGGTTGTCCGTAGGGTCCTGATAAGGACCTGACCTCTTCTGGTCGTGGCATGACAACCCCGAGGAGACTCGTGCACTTGTGTAGACACTGGCAGGCAAGGCGATTTGTTCCGGGGTGGTCGAAGCGCTGATGTTGGTTTGGTCTTCAGTTTCCTCCTCAGTGACACCAAGTACATTTCCCAGCAGCAAGTATTTGGGGATTGGGTAGGGGCGGCCGATATTCTTTTGTTCGGCCTCCCCCGGGTGCATTGCAATTGTCTACTCGGAACCGGTATTCTTTTGTCCGGTTCCTTATTAGAGCACGTGCTGGGCCATTAAAATGTGGGGCGGATGCATTGTTATCATTAGTCAATGCATCCTGTGTGCTGTTGCGGTGAGCATGTTGTCTGTGTGTAATCCTAGTTTGGTGTTTAGGTTGTACCTAGTGTCTTACGTCCCTATTCTAATGTTTCCAACGGTCATCATGACCACCCCTCCCCCCCCCCCGCCCTTGCGTTGTTTTGTTAACACAATGGCGGGGGGCAGGGGGGATTAGTCTATTCTAAATATCTAATTTGAAGGGCGAGCCCTTGTAGTGTATGTATTGGTTAAAAAAGCCTAGTGCTTAATATATTTATTTTACCAGTCAATGAAAGAGAGAGAGAAAGGAGAAAAAGATAGTTAGCTTATTAGTAATGAATAGTCACATAACACAACTGTCAGCCACTCCAGCGTACTATTAATTTTGTTTCCCGCCCCCGCAAAAGATTAATGAAATAATTATATCTATATGTTGGTAACTGTATACTAAGGGGTTTGTTGGGCTTGCGCCCTTATACTATATTGGTCTTACTTGGTCAATCTTCTGTTTTCTGTTTTCCAGTTGTCCTTCTGTGCCCTAAGTGACTTACCGTGTCTGCTAGTTTTATTCATCATTAATAAAGTGCATGGTGCGATTACATGAAATGTGCGATATATACATGTGGTTATTCTGGGTCGTGGTTGGCTGGCTTGGACCTTTAGGCGAGCTGTAAAAAGAGAGGTTGATAATTAGTGATCCTATCCTGTTTGATATATTGGCTTTGGTTGGATGGTTAGCGCCTTATTCAATTGGTTTGCTGCGATCTCATTTGGGAGTGCTATGTACAAATTTGCCAAACACGATTTTAGAATAAAATCATAACATAGTATATGAACATTAATCTATTCGGAAGTTCGCTACCTCCCCACCTTTGGCCACTTGCAGTAGAGTGCATCGGGTCCGAGATCCAAATTGGTTGCAGCTCTTATGTAAGGGCTTACAAGCGAGTGGTTTTGAACAATCCTTATGAATAATCTATTAACACTGTATTGGTTCTTATTTCCCCTATTCACCTTTGGCCCCTAGGTTGGAAAGCATCGAGTAGAGTTCGAATTGGTAGCAGTTCCTTCTTAGGGTCGTACTAGTGAATGGTTATGAGTGCCTATTATTGGTTTATTTTATAGTTTTGGTTTGGTGGACTGGACGAATAGATAAACTGCTTTGAAGGTTTTATGTTTTAGATGTTTATCCGGGTTTAGTAGGAAGTTAGGCGTTATTTGTTTATTATGGTTGGCTTCGGTTATTGACTCTATCATTAGTTTTCTTTGTGTGGTATGTAGCGTGCAATCCAGGAGATAGTGTTTCATATCTTCCCGGGTGCCACAATCACATTCTGGGTTTAGTTTGGTAAATGAGCAGCTGTTGAGTTGTGCAGATTTACCTAGGCGTACTTTAGTGATTAGTTTATCCACAAAGGTGTTTTTGTATTTAGGTCTTAATTGAGTTGACTAGTGGCTTGATGTTGTAGTGCCATGTATTATTTGTAAGGTCCCAGTTTGCTTGCCATTGATTTATGTAGTGTTTGTTTTGCTTTTGACATTAGCTCTGTTATTCCTAGTGGTAGTGCGGTAATCGTACTGGTGATTGAGAGTGCTGTTTTTGCTCCATAGTCGGCTACTTCGTTACCAGTTATTCCTACATGAGCTGGGACCCATTCGAATACTACTGTTAGGTTAAGTTGGTTTAATTCGTGGAGTTTATTGTGGATCGCTGCTAAGATGTCTGGCCTAGTAGATTTATTAGTTTGAAGCTACATTAGGAGCAAGTGTTATTTTATATGCACCATCCCACATGCATGACAGCACACACAGCGACCTTTGATATAACAGTCATAGTCCACTGGTTAGAGAGAGAAATGGCCTAATGGGCTTACTGACGAGGATTGATCCTAGACCGACCGCGCATTAAGCGAGCGCTTAACCACTGGGCTGCACGCTGCCAGTTCTGATAACAAATGGTATTAATCGATAACAGATAACACATGCATTTGACTAAAAATGTTAGTCTGGTTCAAATCAGTTCAGTTGGCTACATCATCTAGTCTTTGAGCAGTAGTCCAATGCCAGTCAGCTTCCTGGACCTGTTGGTCATTAATTATTACTCATATTCACCCACTAAGAGATGGAATTCACGTGTTGTTCTCTGTACTGCGTAGATCTATTGCACCTCAGCGTTTCTTTCATAATGTTTCGATAGTTTTTCGAACTTAGCACCAATAAGTAAAAGTTAAGTCCAAAATTTAACAAGTAAATTAACCGAACTGGAGGCAAAATAGCTTTACTTAATTCGTATGCTTTCAAATCTTTGTCGAAAACCCCCAGCAAATTATATGAAGACTCTGTCACTGCGGCTGGAACCATTGTAACAAAAGCCATAATGGACATTATCACCAGGGGGCGTGTTGAATGCTCATGCTGGTGATTGGCTGAATCGGACCTTGACCTTGCAAACGTGTTCCGGAAGGCGTCGCTGCGTCTGATTTGAATGATTATGAGGATGTTTAGTACCAAGATGGCTACACAAGGCAGTGAGGAGGATATGAGAAGACGAATGCCCGCCAGGTAATAGTAGAGTTCATCTGAAGAAACGCACTGTTCATTCACAGCTTCTACCTTAAACACAATGGGCACGACGAGAACAACTGATATCCCAAGCACTGTAGAGCAGACGGCAATAGCTTTCTTCTGGGTACAGAATCTTCCCCGCGTCATGGGAAAGCGGACGCACACGAATCTATCCAGCGAGAGTCCCACTACTAACCATGGGGATAGCAACATGGTAAGGATGTGGATGCTGGACTCTATCTTGCAGAAGGCATCGTTTACTGGTGTAGTTGAGAGCGGAATAAAGATCCTGTCCGTTTCCTGGATCAGCCGCATGACCAGCAATACACTGTCCGAAACAGACAGACATTTCAAATATACTGAGTACGATAAGAATCTCACTTTCGTGTTTCGCACCATAATGAACAGTAGAATATTGCCGACTATTCCTGTTATAACTATACTGAGCGTGATGCCCCAGTGGTCAGGGCCAACGATTTCCGTATGCAGCCATCCGCCAGATGGTGAAGTCTTGCTGTTTTGTAATTCATCTCCATCATCAGAGTAGTTTCCATCTCCTAAATTGTGTGTGACGTTTGCCATCGTCTTCTCTGTGTGTTTAAGTTACAATCTAAAATTAAAAATAAATAAATAAATGGTGTTGTAATCTACGTTTAATAGTAACAATGATGATGGTGGTGACGATTATGATCATGATTTCGATAATAATAATACTAAACACTATACAGCACTAAAACCACTGAATAACTTTGAAAGATGATCGGCCTCGGTGTTGTCGTGGGTAAGCCATCGAACATAAGGCTCGTAGGTACAGGGTTCGCAGCTCGGTACCCACTCAGAGCGAGATTTAACTTTGAAAGATGATCGGCCTCGGTGTTGTCGTGGGTAAGCCATCGAACATAAGGCTCGTAGGTACAGGGTTCGCAGCTCGGTACCCACTCAGAGCGAGATTTAACTTTGAAAGATGATCGGCCTCGGTGTTGTCGTGGGTAAGTCATCGAACATAAGGCTCGTAGGTACAGGGTTCGCAGCTCGGTACCCACTCAGATCGAGTTTTAACTTTGAAAGATGATCGGCCTCGGTGTTGTCGTGGGTAAGCCATCGAACATAAGGCTCGTAGGTACAGGGTTCGCAGCTCGGTACCACTCATAGCGAGTTTTAACTTTGAAAGATGATCGGCCTCGGTGTTGTCGTGGGTAAGTCATCGAACATAAGGCTCGTAGGTACAGGGTTCGCAGCTCGGTACCCACTCAGATCGAGTTTTAACTTTGAAAGATGATCGGCCTCGGTGTTGTCGTGGGTAAGCCATCGAACATAAGGCTCGTAGGTACAGGGTTCGCAGCTCGGTACCCACTCAGAGCGAGATTTAACTTTGAAAGATGATCGGCCTCGGTGTTGTCGTGGGTAAGCCATCGAACATAAGGCTCGTAGGTACAGGGTTCGCAGCTCGGTACCCACTCAGAGCGAGATTTAACTTTGAAAGATGATCGGCCTCGGTGTTGTCGTGGGTAAGTCATCGAACATAAGGCTCGTAGGTACAGGGTTCGCAGCTCGGTACCCACTCAGATCGAGTTTTAACTTTGAAAGATGATCGGCCTCGGTGTTGTCGTGGGTAAGCCATCGAACATAAGGCTCGTAGGTACAGGGTTCGCAGCTCGGTACCCACTCAGAGCGAGTTTTAACTTTGAAAGATGATCGGCCTCGGTGTTGTCGTGGGTAAGTCATCGAACATAAGGCTCGTAGGTACAGGGTTCGCAGCTCGGTACCCACTCAGATCGAGATTTAACTTTGAAAGATGATCGGCCTCGGTGTTGTCGTGGGTAAGCCATCGAACATAAGGCTCGTAGGTACAGGGTTCGCAGCTCGGTACCCACTCAGAGCGAGTTTTAACTTTGAAAGATGATCGGCCTCGGTGTTGTCGTGGGTAAGCCATCGAACATAAGGCTCGTAGGTACAGGGTTCGCAGCTCGGTACCCACTCAGAGCGAGATTTAACTTTGAAAGATGATCGGCCTCGGTGTTGTCGTGGGTAAGCCATCGAACATAAGGCTCGTAGGTACAGGGTTCGCAGCTCGGTACCCACTCAGAGCGAGATTTAACTTTGAAAGATGATCGGCCTCGGTGTTGTCGTGGGTAAGTCATCGAACATAAGGCTCGTAGGTACAGGGTTCGCAGCTCGGTACCCACTCAGATCGAGTTTTAACTTTGAAAGATGATCGGCCTCGGTGTTGTCGTGGGTAAGCCATCGAACATAAGGCTCGTAGGTACAGGGTTCGCAGCTCGGTACCCACTCAGAGCGAGTTTTAACTTTGAAAGATGATCGGCCTCGGTGTTGTCGTGGGTAAGTCATCGATCATAAGGCTCGTAGGTACAGGGTTCGCAGCTCGGTACCCACTCAGATCGAGTTTTAACTTTGAAAGATGATCGGCCTCGGTGTTGTCGTGGGTAAGCCATCGAACATAAGGCTCGTAGGTACAGGGTTCGCAGCTCGGTACCCACTCAGAGCGAGTTTTAACTTTGAAAGATGATCGGCCTCGGTTTTGTCGTGGGTAAGTCATCGAACATAAGGCTCGTAGGTACAGGGTTCGCAGCTCGGTACCCACTCAGAGCGAGTTTTAACTTTGAAAGATGATCGGCCTCGGTGTTGTCGTGGGTAAGCCATCGAACATAAGGCTCGTAGGTACAGGGTTCGCAGCTCGGTACCCACTCAGAGCGAGTTTTAACTTTGAAAGATGATCGGCCTCGGTGTTGTCGTGGGTAAGCCATCGAACATAAGGCTCGTAGGTACAGGGTTCGCAGCTCGGTACCCACTCAGAGCGAGTTTTAACTTTGAAAGATGATCGGCCTCGGTGTTGTCGTGGGTAAGCCATCGAACATAAGGCTCGTAGGTACAGGGTTCGCAGTTCGGTACCCACTCAGAGCGAGTTTTAACTTTGAAAGATGATCGGCCTCGGTGTTGTCGTGGGTAAGCCATCGAACATAAGGCTCGTAGGTACAGGGTTCGCAGCTCGGTACCCACTCAGAGCGAGTTTTAACTTTGAAAGATGATCGGCCTCGGTGTTGTCGTGGGTAAGCCATCGAACATAAGGCTCGTAGGTACAGGGTTCGCAGCTCGGTACCCACTCAGAGCGAGTTTTAACTTTGAAAGATGATCGGCCTCGGTGTTGTCGTGGGTAAGTCATCGAACATAAGGCTCGTAGGTACAGGGTTCGCAGCTCGGTACCCACTCAGAGCGAGTTTTAACTTTGAAAGATGATCGGCCTCGGTGTTGTCGTGGGTAAGCCATCGAACATAAGGCTCGTAGGTACAGGGTTCGCAGCTCGGTACCCACTCAGAGCGAGTTTTAACTTTGAAAGATGATCGGCCTCGGTGTTGTCGTGGGTAAGTCATCGAACATAAGGCTCGTAGGTACAGGGTTCGCAGCTCGGTACCCACTCAGAGCGAGTTTTAACTTTGAAAGATGATCGGCCTCGGTGTTGTCGTGGGTAAGCCATCGAACATAAGGCTCGTAGGTACAGGGTTCGCAGCTCGGTACCCACTCAGAGCGAGTTTTAACTTTGAAAGATGATCGGCCTCGGTGTTGTCGTGAGTAAGCCATCGAACATAAGGCTCGCAGGTACAGGGTTCGCAGCTCGGTACCCACTCAGAGCGAGTTTTAACTTTGAAAGATGATCGGCCTCGGTGTTGTCGTGGGTAAGCCATCGAACATAAGGCTCGTAGGTACAGGGTTCGCAGCTCGGTACCGGCTCCCACTCAGAGCGAGTTTTAACGCCTCAATGGGTAGGCGTAAGGTCGCTGCACCCTCTTCTCTCTCACTAACCACAATCAATTAACAACTAACCAACTATCCTGGACAGAGAGCCCAGATAGCTGAGGTGTTTGCTCAGCACAGCGTGCTTGAAACTTAATTGGATGTATGCAGGAAAATAAGTTGAAATAAAATGAAAGTTTATCAAGAAGATTAAAACAGTAGATCAACAGGAGACTGGGATCAATTTGTGAAGAAAAAAGTAAAAATGTGTTTTGTTTAACGACACCACTAGAGCATATCAATTTATTAATCATCGGCTATTGGATGTCAATCATCTGGTATTTTGACATATATTTTATAGGTATCACCTCTCAGACATGATAGCACATATCACGATATTTGATATACCAATCGTAGTGCACTGGCTGGAACGAGATATAATCCAATGAGCCCAGTGACGGGGATCCGAAAATGTAGCGACTTCCCTCTAAGACTATAATTATGTCAGCATTGTCATATGTTTTACACCCAATAGCCGAATGAATGAATGAATGTTTAACGACACCTGAACACAAAAATGCACATCGGTTGTTGCGTGCATCCAATTAATGGTGATTAAACTGATTTAAATATAAATATCTTGGATTAGGTTTAGTGTGTGTCTGTCTGTCTGTCTGTCTGTCTGTCTGTCTCTCTCTCTCTCTCTCTCTCTCTCTCTCTCTCTCTCTCTCTCTCTCTCTCTCTCTCTCTCTCTCTCTCTCTCTCTCTCTCTCTCTCTCTCTCTCTCTCTCTCTCTCTCTCTCTCTCTCTCTCTCTCTCTCTCTGATGAATTTGCTCTGAATATGTAAAACTCATTACATCTCTTCACAATCCCCCGCTGTCTATTTGTCGCCCCCCTCCTCTGATTTTGGAGCACCCTGGACATTTTCGATGCGGTTTTCTGTTTCTTTGTTGTATAAGTGAGCATATTGTTCGAAATATAAAGTACCTGTGAAAATTGGCACTGACAGTGATATATCGTCGACTCCTGCACTGAACGTGACCGGTGGGGTGGTAGTAGCGTCATGGTATGGACAGCAAACAATGACATCGAACAAAACAACCTCATTCATGGTAATCTGAATGATCAGCATTACAGTGACGAAATCATAACACCAGGTGTAGTTGTCATTCCGTTCATGCAGTAATATATATATATATATATATATATATATATATATATATATATATATATATATACAGTCATTGATTAGTTTTAATTCGCCTACATATACCAGACACGTAGGGTCACAATGAAAAGTTAATAGCGCGTATGACCACCAAATATTATTATTTTCTAATATAAGCCCATTAAAGGCTCCTGTTAACATAAACTTTATTTTGATCAAATATTTATTGTTACATGCAAGTGATAATAAAGATTATTGTTTAAAACCATATTGTTGTACAAGACTGAGTCGAAACAATAAATCAGTTGGAAATGCATACATGCATAGATTAAAAATGCCATGATAAAGATGGATGCATATTTTACAGATAATAAAATGTCTGTGTCACATTTCCATCACTGTCTTCAACCTGGTTGTCACAGTCTTCAATTATCAACAGTATACCAGTCTATATAGATGGTATATAGTGTCTTCTGTTTCTATTTTCCAGCCTATATCAACGGCACTTGGTGTCACCGGGTCATATTCTACATTACACTCTGGTTGATTGTATGTTGTGTATGTTGTATCAAGAAATCCCTACATAGTTACACTTTGGATTCTGCCCTTCTTTTGCACAGAACAAAATATATCCTGGCAGGATATTGAAAATTGTATGAGAAGTGAATTTCTCCCTTTCAAGAAGAAAGAGAATAATTGTAATCCAAATAGGCGAAGTGAACATTTATTTGTACATTTTGTAATGTTTTGTCATGTCCTGCATTCATTCGGAAAGGCTTCAAATTAGACGCACGGTTCTGATTCCTGGGTACACTGAAGTATTACCCCCAGCGTATACAACTTTACAAACATTTCGATTGTCAATACAGATTCAACGATACTTGCAACAATTTTAGGACCATATTTGAGAGCAATGGAACTCCAGGGATCTCTAGGAATGTCAAGCACAAAATATAGTCTCTGTCTTCTGAGCTAAGGGCAACTTACTTACATCCTTCAATTGCAGCATGAGCTGCTTGTAATAGCACGTGCCAGTCAACTTGAAAACACCGGATGGCACACAACGTTGAATACTGTTTTAATATTTGTTATAAAAATACTTTCACTTGGGGTATATTTGTTTATACTACCTTAGTTCATTGTTTGAATAGGAAAGTATTTAAATTGGTGATATTTGTAATCTGACTCTGAAAGGTTCTCAGTTGCTTTACAAAATATGTTGCTGGCTTCCATCTCATAATGCTTTATGCAACATTGATTTACCACGTCTCAAAAAATAACACAATCACTGTTTACTACCTGGACCAAGTCAATCCCATCAACAATAGTTACACATTTTTTTTAGACTATCTGGTCATGTAAAATTCATCTGCAAAGAGGCCCATGACAGAGGTACCAATGAACGTTAAAGAATATCTGGAACTTGTACCTTGTGCCAGCTCAGTGATGCACTCAAACAGTGATTGATCTTCAATTAATTTTCCTGGCGCAAATAGCTAATGCTTCAGCGTTTCGTATTCTGATTTTATCATGGGATTTATTGTTATATATAGTTGCTCACCCTTGAAGGTTGCATAACGTTGTTCTTCATCAAGTCAAAAGCAGCATCCACTGAAACTGCCTATGTAGTACAGATATTCTCAGAAAATGCATTTAATCAACATTGAATGAGGCGCCCTACCAGTACTATGGAATGCATTCATAATCGCTTTAAAAGTTTGGCTTTGGAAACTTTTTTGTGATGACACATTGATGTCCTGCTGTATCTTGTTAGCACCAGAATTTAGCTTTAACTCTGTTGTGACCTCTAGAGTCCTGGCATCTGTGTTTACTTTAACATAGTTGTTATTAGGAATTCATCCACATATACTGTTGACAAACATCTGACAAAAAAAAGAAAATAAAGTTGCCAATCTGAAAGGCTTCAAACATATCAGGGATGACACGATTGCTTCTATTTCTGAAATTCATAATACAGCTTGCCAAGCAGAGCACCACAGACTCACTAACATAATAGCCCTGACGTGCAATGTTCACATGAGATGCACGTAGATGGCTAAGCAATGCATCTATGTAAATGTGAAGCATCACAAATGCTGAACATTCTTCATTTCTGTGGAACACACGTTTGAATAAATCTAAGCTAAAACTTGGCAAACCGTTAGGCTGTCAAATTTCATTTGGGACGAGTTTATAACCATGCTAGGTTGTTGTTTTTTTTTTTTTGTTTTTTTTTGCCCAAATAGTAAACTGACCAGACTGGTCTCATCAGACGTTTAGAGCTTCATAATATGCATGTACATGGTTATACATCTTAACTTTCGATGACTCAACTAATTACGTCTTTGGCAATCCTATACCACTATACCTATGTACCAGCCTTGAAATCATCATAAGACTATTAGAGCTTCATAATATACATGTACGTGGTTATACATCTTAACTTTCGATGACTCAACTAATTACGTCTTTAGCAATCCTATACCACTATACCTATGTACCAGCCTTGAAATCATCATAAGACTATTAGAGCTTCATAATATACATGTACATGGTTATACATCTTAACTTTCAATGACTCAACTAATTACGTCTTTAGCAATCCTATACCACTATACCTATGTACCAGCCTTGAAATCATCATAAGACTATTAGAGCTTCATAATATACATGTGCATGGTTATACATCTTAACTTTCGATGACTCAACTAATTACGTCTTTAGCAATCCTATACCACTATACCTATGTACCAGCCTTGAAATCATCATAAGACTATTAGAGCTTCATAATATACATGTACATGGTTATACATCTTAAGTTTCGATGACTCAACTAATTACGTCTTTAGCAATCCTATACCACTATACCTATGTACCAGCCTTGAAATCACCATCATATGATGCATATAACATTAAAGATGATTCCATTCTTTAAAAGATAATGGCATAGCCGTCGTTATTGCTTTACAAAGTGATTGATTCATCACTACGGCAATGGTTTGTAAAGGTAGTTTTATTGTGATATGCTCTGGTTCACAATTGCAGATATAATCGTTGGCTCGGAACATGATGCATTGATAGTAGGCAGGTATATTTGAGATGGTTCATATTGAATTATCTGATACTCATACTGAATTCGGTCCAACATTGGATTTTCCATTTATCTGTGTTAGTCTGCCTTGCTAGACGCCAAATGAGGTTATTTGTTTTTAAGCAACTTTAGCTAAATGTTTGGAGTTTTGTTTTATCACTGGTACAATCCATTATCAATGACTGTGGTCCAACACATGCATCAGGAACATAAACTTTCAAATATTTGCTCCACCAGTGAATGACAAATCCAGTCTAACAATGTTGTCCAAAGCTAGATTCGTCTGTATTAAGCTAAATGGTGGTTGAAACATATTGAAGTGCTAACTCGTGGTAGCCTCTAGTTTCAGGAGACATAAAGCTCTATCATTTGTCTTCAGCAGGGAGTATGGCACACCCTATCATGTCATGTCTGGAATCGTTCAATACAATTATGCAGGTAGTAATGCATTAATATTAAATTTTAGGAAACATATTCAGCTGAATCACTTACCAGTGTATTAATGCAATTAATAAATAGGTAAACTTAAATATAATAAAACTGTGTTGCTTTGATCTTTTAAGTTGTGGAGTCAACAGTATGCCTATTTGGGTGTGGTCTAGTTATGATATGTTAATATCTTCCATGGACTCTGTATAAAGATATAATTTCAAACAATTTGTGTGCAATAAAACCCCTGAAACACAATGTCACCTTAAACTTCAAGTGAAATTACTGTTGGGAAATGGTGGAAATTGCATTACGTAATGTAAAACAAAAGTGTTACTTGAGACCCTAACCCTCTAGGGATGACACGATTGCTTCTAATTCTGAAATTCATATTCCACTAACGTGTTTTTCTCTTATTTGTGTCTCGCCCATCCTAATAAATATGTTATGTTTTATTTAGTTACTGTTAGCAATTCCATTGAAATATTGCTGTTTAGGAAATAAGGGTAGGGTTATAAAATGTCTAATTACACTTCACATCTTGCACCAAACTTTATTTATAGGATGCAAATAATCACTAAATCCAAACGAGCTTCTGTTATAATTAGAACATTGAAAGAGAATATTTGAGGTGCTAGGCCTAAACTTTATGTTAAATTTCTAGCGAAAAATAAAACTGTGTGAATTGTATTTTGTAAATTTACAGAAAAAGTGTTATATGAGACCCTAATGCTTTTAATATAGTCACCTTTTAGCAATTCTGTAAACATATACCTGTTGAGGAATGGGTGTGGGTTATAAAATGTGTAATTACACAGCAAATCTTGCAACAAAACCTTATTTGTAGGATGCAAATAATAACTGGATGTCCAAATGAGCTTACGTTTTAATTACAATATTTAAAGAGAATATTTGAGGCGCTGAGCCTAAACTTTATGTTAAATCTCTACTGAAAAAACAAAACAAAAAACTATGTGAAAGGTATTTTGTAACTTTACAGAAAAAGTGTTATATGAGACCCTAATCCTGAACGGATTTCAATACTGGCAATATATCTGAATTTTCCAGTCATTTATCTCTCAACCCTCCAAGTTGTGTATTCCTAAATGCCCTGACAGATATTTTACAATGCTTTTCATATAGTCACCCGTTAGCAGGGTCACACAACGGGTGGATACACACAGAAAGCTGTGAGTCTTGCAATGCTATCATACATTTTCCATCCTTTGACAAAAATCACTATGAGCATTCGTCACCCCCCCCCCCCCCCCCAGATGGTACCGACCGACCCCTCTGGCTCATGGACTATTAAGAAGCTACATGCCAATTAATTAGTTCCCCTTTGACGCAAACGGGGAATATCCTAAACATGAATATTTTCTACCTCAATAAAATGTAATAGTGTGTGTATGCGTGTGTGTGTGCGCGCGCGTACGTGCGTGCATGCGTGCGCACGCGCATGTGTGTGTGTGTGTGTGTGTGCGTGCGTGTGTGTGTGTGTGTGTGTGTGTGTGTGTGTGTGTGTGTGTTTAGACGTATATAAGTACTAGACCATGTGTATATATATTTCAATATTTATTTGTTTTGTTAATTGATTAAAGGGACATTCCTGAGTGTGCTGCCTTGTAAGATGTTTCCGACTAATAAAATATTTCTACGATCAAACTTACATATTAAATATATTTTCTTGTTTAGAATATCGGTGTCTGTATATTCAATTTGTTTCTGGTCGTCTTAATATTTGTAAGAAACCCAAACTGGATTTTGGCTTCAAATAATTCCGTACGTACGAAAAAAAATGATTTTGGATATACAATGAAATTTAACCTGGTGCAAATATTAGAATGATCAGAAACACGTTTAATATACATCCACTAATATTGTATGCAGATAAATATATTTAATATATAATTACAGTCGTCAAAGTCTCTGTTAGCCGATAGCATGTTAAAAATTACAGCAAACTCAGGAATGTCCCTTTAAAATGATCAGAAGGTAAGATGCCTATCTCTATTAACAAGTGTTGGTAGTGATGAATGTTGGTAAAACGCTGACCGGAATGGAACACTCGACAAACTGAATGTTTTATTTTAAAAATATTAAACGAAGTGTTCGTCCACTGTGCATAGCTGAAAAACCCCCATATATTTTATCAGTCATGTAGCTAGTTGCTTTGAAAATTGAAAATGACGAATCGCACGTGTGGAAAGGTTATTTTTGAAAATACATGTGTCTGAACGCAATTAAGAACTACCAACCTTTAGAGTTTAAGTGTTAAAGGTTGACTTGTTGATAAAGGACAGTTAAAATCATACCGAAAATGTATTACCAAGTATAGTGAAATATTAGAAAATTACATTACTTATGTTTTCATTTCCACTAAAGACTATTTAAATGTTATGTTTTAAAAACATTAAAAATCCTGCATTAAACTATTTTGAATAATGACGTAATTCCTATGATTTTCTGTATAGTGTATGCACTGGAAATATTAGAATGGCGTGTCATATTTATAAGGCGTCTTTGTTTTCGGGAAAAAAATGGAACATTAAGCGTAGATTTGTACAGCGCTTACGTGAAAGCGAAGTGGGATTAACACTTTTTACTCGTTATGGGGAATAAAAAGTATACAGTGAAATAGATTTAACCATACCGATTGCAGTTCATAATTGTACTATGAAGTTAATCTTTGAAGAAAGAAATGTCTGCAACTGACAGTCCTTTGTTGTATGGTCTACTGCTGGTGTATATTTGAACACAGGCCTCGACTAAGTTATGTTTCTCGATACCTGATTCACAAAGCTGATGTGTGGGTTCAGGACAGCGTGCTTGCGCCTTAATATAAGCACGAACATAACTACATAAATACATGAATGAATGCTTTTTTAACTTAATATTTTAAAAACAAACAAATTCATTTCGTGAATTTAGTCAAATTTGTTTAAACTGTGTGACCGGCCGTATCTAACTTGTATCAGTATGTACCGGAAACACATAATTATTTTAATAGGTCTTAGTAGGCTGAAAAAACAACAACAAACAACTAAAATTTAAGGACATATCTATTACATACTTTTGCTAACAAGTAGTGGTAGTCTCAAGAATAACAGTGTCTCAAGGATGCAGTCTTGGATGTCACTGGTGTTAAAAATTGTCATTGGTGTTACACATTGTCATTGGTGTTACACATTGTCATTGGTTTTACAAATTGTCTTTGGTGTTACTCAGGAATATTTTATCTATTCTCAAGAAAATTAATTTTTGAAATTTAAATTGTTCATTAAGGAAAACATAGCTTCTAACTTTATGACATTGATGAAATTTATTGTGTAGGTCTCCATAGTTTAAATAATTAAAACTGCCACAGTGTATAATTTAAGTCACATATAGAATAGCTGTGTGATAATGCAAAACTACAACCTTAGATACTTTTTTAATGCTAAAGTTATTCTAAATATGTTATTAAGGACACTTGTGACCATTATACAACGAGCCTCGAGTTGTAAGAGCGCTCAGACTAGCAAGTGGACAGTCGTAGAAGTCGTGACAGCAGGAAGTTGGCAAACTTTCTTCAGGCAGTTGGTAGTCTGCGATTAGCATAAGAAATTGAATACTACATTCGTGTCCGTTAGATACCATGCATCCTGAAACACGTTTAAAACGTATCCAACGTGTTAAATACGTTTGTAAACCACTCGCTGAAGATAGGCAATATCCAATGACCCACTCATGTAGTATTATCTACATTGCAAATGACAAACAACTAGCTACAAAGAGAGTTCACTCGTCAAATTAAAGAACAAATTAGATTTATACTCACTTGCGTCTTGTGTCTGTTGAGGATTCCTCAAGACGTTTGCAATATCTGGTTTACGATCATCTTTTCTGTGATTTATAGCAGCAAAACAACCAATCAGAAAGCTAATGATATGAATTTGATTTTTCCAGTTTTTGCTGCTTGTGATTGACAAGGTTATTATAGTTCTAGCTGATGAACCAATCATATTTTGCATTGGTTCTAAGTGAAACGAATGCTACTGTTCTATTATTTATGTATCGGGTAAACTCTCTACTCGCTCTACTGTATGCGCCATACATGATGGACATCTTCAATACTATTTCTGCAGTCATGCAGATACGATACGTAGCCTAGTGGCAAAGCGCTCTCTTGACGCGCGGTAGATGTAGGTTCGATCCCCATCGGCGGGGCATTTGGACTATTTCTCGTCCCGCCCAGTGCACCGTGACTGGTATATCAAGGTTCCATTAGACCAAATCAATTCCTATTGCCGATAATGTTAACGTTTACTAATAAAACTGATATAAGCAGCGTTTCAACACACCCAGGAAGTACAGCAATAGAAAGTGTGGCACCTCACATCTAATCTAGCTGCAAGAAAATGGGGGGTCACGTATCATTTAAGAGATTTAATTTATGTTTTTAATAGCAACCGTCATTTTTGCTGAAAATTGCAGTTCCATTTTTGGGGGTACCCCGCATTAGTTTCAACCTCTGGTATATACTGCATAACAACTGTATAACAAATAAAAGTGTATTTATTTATTGTCAATGGATAATAGTATTTGCACAAATAGTCAATGTCACATATTACTACCAATCACACCCACAGCTGCCTTTACTCCGTAAATATTTGACGGTGCACGTCGAACTTTGACACGGTACTCTCTTCTTTGGTACTATGCAACCTATATCAAAAAAATATATTTTTCAAAAAGTGTCCAATTGGGTGTTTTCATGACTATCAGGATCTTCTGTGTTCTGATATGATGTGACAACATAACTGAAAGTGTTGTTCCTACAGTGCAACCTGATTTAATGTACACCTCAGGAAGCATCAGTGTTATGCAAAGTTGTATACAAATGCAATGTATCATATTTAAAACAAATAATAAATAAAAATACTACTCTTGAAGATACATACTATGGATTGGTTGTGTATGCTTAGTTGTATATGTAGTGTGTGCATGCATAGTCAGAGTCTCCCATTGCCAATAAATAATTACCGTAAAACTCATTTATTGCAGAGACCCTGTGTTTTGAAAGACTTTAATGGGCATATGATAAGAACTTCACTAGAAAAAAAGCATATTACATGTGGTATCTGAAATGAACACCACTGCATCCACAAATAGTAGTACATTAATGTGGTACACAGCATGGTGGGGTAAACACCCAAGGTATGGACTATGCTTGGATGTCAAGTCACTGAATGCAATATTTTCAAACCCATCAGCCTAGTTGGTTTTTATATATGCATTATTAAATCCACTGACAGCTACCAATATATCTGTTGATATTTTATTAATAATCTCCAGTGATTGGTGCTTACAGACAATTATCATATCTAGAGTTATCATTAGGGTTTTACATCTTTATTTTTTATTTGTCATAAAAAAAGCACATTCAATCCATCAAAAGAGTGCGAAAGTCATTTTTCTTTAATTATTTTCTGTTTTAACTGAATATAATATTTATATCGTATGCATTACTACAATCTGTAATGTAACACATCATTTGCATAGTAATATTGGAAAATATAGCTTTACAAGTGTGGTAATAGTGGAAGATAATACTAACACACTCCTAGGTAGATTAACAAATGTGTCAAAATTGCTCTTGTACTTGGTATATACTTCAAATACCCTTTACTATAGAAAACTCACTGAATATATGGACAAGATTTAATAAAGCTATCATTACCAAGCTTATATTTGTGTACAAATAAAGAAGAGAATGCAAAATGGCTACATAGAACCCACTTCTGTAGATTTTAATGTTTTTGCCAAACTCACAAAAACAATTGTAAAAACTCCCATATTTGCCTAAAACATAATTCACCAACCTAAAAAGTATGTTAAAATTACAGCAGAAATCAGGTTATTTAAATATAGTCATTCCAGAGCCAATTGCATTCAAATACACATTGTTAATGGGGGTACTATGCAACCTCAACGGCGATGGTATGTGTTACCATTGCCACTAATGAAAAACAAATGTAGCGGTTTTCCTCTCTAAGATTTGACGTGCAATAGCCGAAGATAAGACAAACAATCAATGTGCTCTAATGGCGTCATTAAATAAAACAGACTTTTTTTTCTCTCTAAGACGATGTATTAAAATTACACAATGTTAGACATCCAATAGACGATGATTAATAAATCAGTGGGCTCTAGTCGTGTCATTAAACATTACAAAGCTTAACCTTTCTTAAATAATATCTTCGCTGAGATGTAAGTATGGCATGTAATGTGCTCATCTAAAGTTCGTTCGTTCTAGGGTCGATACCCGTCTGAGGACCCATTAACAAAAAAACACTTTGTTTTGTTTAACGACACCACTAGAACACATTTATTAATTAATCATCGACTATTGAAAAGTTTAAAGTTTGTTTTGCCTAACGACACAACTAGAGCACATTGCTTAATAATAATCGGTTATTGGATGTCAAACATATGGCAATTTTTGGCACATAGTCTTAGATAGGAAACCCGCTACATTTTTCCATTAGTAGCAAGGCAACTTTTATATGCATGCCACGTTCATTGATATGTCAGTCGGGGTGCACTGGATTGAGAAATAGACCAATGGAACCACCAACGGAAATCAATGCCAAACCGACCGCGCATCATTTGCACTTTGCCAGCACCCGGAAAACTAAATCCACGACCTTTGACCAGTTATGTTGCACTGACTGGAACGGGACAAACACCCAATCAGTTGAATGAATTCACCGCGTATTTTATCAAATTATTTGCTGTCTGCATGTTCTATCATTCCTGTGGGATAGTGCATACACAAAATTCATGTTACTGTTTTTCGAAAGGCATATTATCTGAGTGATCCTTAACCTATGTCCGACGCCACATAACCGCTATTATAATGTGCTGCGTGTGTCGATAAATAGCATATGCATTTCTTCTTCCTTCTAGTAATTCAAATCAAAATGAGTTGTGTATTTCTATCTGACACAGAACAGAGATACATCGACGTCTGCGTTTCGTGTAGTAGTTTCCTCTCAGTTAAAGCGACATTGTAGCCCAGTGGTAAGCGGTGACCTGATGAGCGGTCGGTCTAGGATCGATCCTTGTAGGTGGGCCCATTGGGCAATTTTTTTTGTTCCAGCTAGTGCACCACGGCTGGTATATCAAAGATCGTGGTGTATTGTATCATATTTGTGGGATGGTGCATGGAAAAGATCCCTTGCTACTAATGGACACATTTAGCGAGTTTTCTCTCTAAGACTATATGACAGAATTACCAAGTGCTCTAGTGGTGTCATTAAACAAAAACCTAATCATATATAAACGTATTAATTAGACTGTATCAGCGAATGTTTTTTAGGGGGTATCGATTCCTGTTTTCCTAGCAAATATATATATATATATATACATATATGTATATGTATATGTATATGCATATGCATATGCATATGGATATGCATATGTATATGTATATGTATATCTATATGTATATGTATATGTATATGTATATATATATATATATATATACATGTATCTGTATCTGCATGTGTATGTGTATGTGTATGTGTTATAGTGTATGAGTATGAGTATGTGTATGTGTATTTATGTATATGTATAGGTAATATGTATCTGTATATGTATATGTATATGTATAGTGTATATGTATATGTCTATATATATATATATTATATGTATATGTATAGTATTGTATAGGTATATGTATATGTATAGGTATATGTATATATATATATATATATATATATATATTATATATATATAATCTATATATACAGTCGAAGTTCGTTAACTCGAAGTTGAAGTGGACGACGAAATAGTTCGAGTTTCAGGGAGTTCGAGTTGTTCGAATTCGTACAGCAGAGACACCCAAAGTGAAACTGCATTGTAGGATTATATCATTTCGTTGATAATCGGAAAACACGTCTGCTGCTCCATCCCTGTCCCCTACCACCCACATGTTAGCACATTCCTTCTTGTGTATATGATAAAACCTAAAGTGAATATTAACAGAAACGAGATAAATCCAATCAGTTTGACGTACATCTCTATGTACTTTTATTGTATTTATTAATAAATTAAAATACTGGATGTCGATTAGCACGAAGTACGTTTCTTTACCAAATAGAAAATACACAATATAAATAGCAAAATTATTGTAAATCACAAAAATCATTTTAAAAAAACCCTCACTAACATAACAAATCAAAACACTGTATGCCAAATAGCACTAGGTTATGTACTTTTTTCACATGTAAAACATTCACAACAGTACAAAATAATTGATAGCTCTCAAATCACAAAGTACAAAGAGCAGAACTATCAGAATTTTTTTATAATTAAAGATTGTTTGGCACACATTGCTTAAAAAATCGTCTTTCATTACTGTGTCTGTAATCTGTGCACAGATTGCGCAGTCATTTCAGTGTCCTAACCTAACTAAATGGACTAGTAATGAATCATTTTGAATTCACCACTTAAATAGCAAATAACAAATTTGACATGATTCACTCGTTTTAAGAGAAAAACAAACAGCGTTAATTATTATTACAACCAGTTCTTTTGAAGGTTACAAGACTATCCGTACCTTTGTGTAATGAGGCCCGCTGCCGTGTACAAACACCGGGGGGGGGGGGACACCCAAATGCAGGCATGTAGGATATCATTTCGTTCCGCATAGTCGGCGATCTATTAATCTGTAATTACCGGGTGTATCATCGATAGCTGAGACCATCGGGCACTCACGCTTGGTTTGGTTGACAAATTCATTTTTCTTTAAGTATTACCGGTACAGTTTTTAAAAGGCTCAGTCACTCCACAAACTTCGAGTTTTGGACAGTGGCAATAATCCCTTAATTTTTTATGGTGGGACCAAAAAAATTACTTTGAGAGATAGAGTTTTTATTTTCGAATGTTCGAAGTTTTGGAGTGTTCGAAGTCTGTTATTACTAGTTTGTTTAGCAGTTCGGCCGGGGCCCGCTCTTTCACTTTCGAGAGAATCGACGTTATTGAAAATCGAAGTTTTGAGTTATCGAAGGGCGACTGTATATATATTATATATATATCTATATATATATATTATATATCTTTTAATTTGATTGTGGGTGGTGTACGACTTCCCCACCCTGCTACATACCAACACTCACTCCTATCCCCACACACCTTTCCATTAAACCATTTTGCTTCCTAATAAAAACCATTTGCCTGTATATAATTACATTATGGATTATGTTATAAACATATTAGACGTCCCTAATCCAATTAAGGTTCAAACACGTTCCTCTAATGGGCCACAATCTCTGATATCGCCAGTGACTGGTTCCAGGACAGAAGGAGATGGGGGGGGGGGGGGGGGTTGTAGAGATGAAAATGGATGCAATCCATTTTAAAAATAATAAAAAGTTAATATGCCAAAACTACAAAATGACTGCTCGGCCGAATATTGAAAATTT
>NC_054703.1:8891668-8920501 GCF_016097555.1 Gigantopelta aegis
CCAAACATGTAGCGAGTTTCCTCTCAGACTATATTTATGTCAGCATTGTCATATGTTTTACACCCAATAGCCAAATGAATGAATTAATGTTTAACAACACCAGAGCACAAACATGCACATAGGCTGTTGCGTGCATCCAATTAATGGTGATTAAACTGTTTTAAATATAAATATATTGGATTAGTTGTAGATGAACACCTAGATTTCAGCATCACATCAGCAGCAGTGACACTTTCAGCCAGTAGGGCCCTAGGTCTTGTCATAGCCAAATGTAAACAAATGGGTGGTATGCCATACACGGCCTTTAGTAAGCTCTATAGTGCAATAGTTCTACCAGTGATCGCTTATGGACCTGCACTATGGGGAACTAGGGAGTATAGCGTAGTTAGTAAAGTTTAAAATCCTGGTTACATATATTTCCTGGGTGTAGAAATGTATACATCAAACGCGCCTGTAAACGGTGATATGGGGTGGACTCATTTAATGGTGTCTCAGTGGGTCAATGGAGAAGGTTGGTTAATATGAATCATGACAGATTGAATAGTACGGTTTTTTTTTATCTCGACTGAAAAGAAGCAATCACGCCATTGTAAAAAAAACCCAACTATATTTAATCTATACACATTGTTCTCAAGGATCCAAACGTAGATAATTTGTTTGATATAAATAGCGCAATACCTATTTTATTTGCCACCAATGTTTTAGATATGTATGCTAGTCAACTGAATTTTTCTTGGACTAATAGTATTCATAATAATGTTTGAAAATAACGCACTTATAGCTCGTTTAAAAATGTATATGTTACAAAACATTATGTTAATGTAAACATATCAAACAAGTGTGTTTTTGTTTTTTTGCAAAATTTAGATGTGGGGTTGCCCCAATACGTATGTGTTAAAGATGAAGTTCATGTTTTAATCGAGTGTGCAATGTACATTGTAATTTAACATGTTTAGCGGGGTTGTTTTTTTACAGAGAATATGAGGTTTTAAATAATGTTCACACATTTTAGTTGTTATACATCCTTCATTATTATGTAAATTGACTCACGTTTTAATTTAACATGTTTAGCAGGAATTATTTGTACAGATACTATGAGGAGCGTATGGTGGTTAGTCTCACAATTTGCGGGCGATTCGGTGCCACAGGTTCGAGTCCCAGCAACGGCGTGGGACACTATGTGAGGCTAGACAGGATTTAATTATCCCCTGTGCCAGTGCGATAATATCTATGTATGTAACAGTGAACATCAACATATATATACAATAAATAGAAATTCATTAATCAATACATACATACATGCATGCATACATACATACATACATACATACATATATAGATACATATATATATATATATATATATATAGTCACTTAACACAGTGATATGTAACTCTTGGTCACTGTCACTTAACACGGTGATATGTAATTTTTAGTCACTGTCACTTAACATGGTGATATGCCATTATAGGTTAATGTCACTAAACACGGAAACATGTAATTATTTTTTTACAGTCACGTAAAACGGTGATACGTTATTATTGGTCACTCTCACGTAACATGCAATTTTTGGTCTCTATCACGTAACACAGTGATATGTAATTCCTGGTCACTGTCATTTAACATGGTGATATATAAGTCTTGGTCACTGTCACTCAACACGGTGATATGTAATTCTTGGTCACTGTCACTTAACACGGTGGTATGTAATTCTTAGTAACCTTCACTTAACACCCTGATATACAATTATTGGTCACTGTCACTTAACACAGTGATATGTAATTCTTGGTCACTATCACTTAACACGGTGATATGTAAGTATTGATCACTATCATTTAACACGATGATATGTAATTCTTAGTCACTGTCACTTAACACGGTGATATGTAATTATTGGTCACTGTCACTTAACACGGTGGTATGTAATTCTTGGTCACTATCACTTAACACGGTGATATGTAATTCTTGGACACTGCCACTTAACCCGGTGGTATGTAATTCTTGGTCACTGTCAATTAACACGGTGATTATGTAATTTTTAGTCACTCTCACTTAACATGGTGATATCTCATTCTAGGCCAATGCCACTAAACACAGCAGCATGTAAAACAAAATTTTACAGTCAACTAACACGGTGACATGTTATTGTTGGTCACTGTCACGTAAGATATATTTTTTGGTCACTGTCACGGGGATCCTATAATACCCGTGACTGAATGAAACACACGATTATCCAAATATCTCTCCTAACTGTATACCTATTAGATCTCTCTGTAACGGGCATTTATACCCTAGTGGCTCGTCTAGGTATGATCAGAGATAAGATCTTATATAAAGTATGTATAATATAGAACGTTTAGTTCACTAGAAAACACAACAAAAACACAATACACTTTGGAATCTGTATTAACCTACGCTGACAAATGTACTGCCGCAGTAGTTAATTAACAATAACAAATAATAACAACCCAGAACTGATCACTTAATTACTTAATCTCTAGGTGTCTAGTTTACACAATATTCTAATCACTTCACCGTGACACAACACCCACACGTGTGATAATTGAGAAACGCTTCCAGGGGAACTTAATTAATAAAGGAATTACAACTCTATTCCTAACTGGTTAATTTTTTAATTAACCCTTACTACTCATTCAGTAACGTGTAATAATTGAGAAACGCTGCCAGGGGAACTGAATTAATAAAGGAATTACAACTCTATTCCTAACTGGTTAATTCTTAATTAACCCTTAACTACTCATTCAGTAACCTTGTAACACAGAATTAATACTGGTACCAATCACAATAAAGACAATAACCTACAGTTTACCTAGGTCCTCTAGGATGACTGGTTAAGCTTTACATATATTAGACAGTGAGCCTACAGTTTACTGCGTCAGATTACCGGCAGCACCGTCTAAATAATATTGGTATAATACAGTATTAAAATATTTAAAGTCACATCAATCACATCAAGGTTATACACAGAGCAGAAATAAAATATTTACCAGTCCGGATGGACAACGATCCCTGGGAGCATTCCTATGGTTCTCCCTGATATCTCTAAAACCCTAGCTATTTATCATAAAACCGAATATCGCCTGGGGGTACATCGCGGTACCGAATACCTACAAGTGATATTTCCACAGCGACCGAGACGGGAATTTTCCTTAGATGGCCAGACTTGCTGACGCCTAGTCGCCAAATCACGGCCATAAAATGGCGCACTCGCGGAGGTATTACGTAACTACTGGCCATATGGCCTCCACACCTGAACTGGGTGTGTATTAGAAAAAGCTCGACGACCGTCGCGCGGAGGTATTACGTAACAAGGTGCCCACCTGGGCTTAAGTGCATATTGGAACTGCACACGGCCCTCTAAAGCAATTAATATCGCCACAGGCGAAAACAAAATTAAGAGCATGTTCCGTCACACACCCCCACCTCAAAAAGGATATTTCCTCTACTCTAGGAATAGGGAAATATACTACATTAAAACAAAAAGTGCGTTAACCGACGCATCCGGGCATTTATAAGACATGAAATAAGGTGACTACCAGTAATCACACTGAGTCTCTGAGTCCCTGGTATACAAATAAAATATATAAAAATAAAACAGAAATCAAGAATGTCAACACAGTATCATAATGTTCAACTTCGGGACAGGGCATCAGCGATTACATTAGAAGTGCCCTTGATATGTTCAATGGTAATTGGGAATTCCTGCAGAAGCAGACTCCATCTCAAACTCTCTAGTTGAAGGCTTTCATTAGGATGGTCCAGTCCGTCTTCGTCTTCTTGGAACAGCACAGCTCCAGCTCCCACGTCACTTGCATCCACAGCTAGCTTGAAAGGCACTCGGTAGTCTGGTGCTGCCATCACGGGAGACGATGAGCGCATCTGCTTGAGACGGTTGAATGACTTCTCGCATTCATCTGACCACTGGAACTTCGTTTCTTTCTTTTTCAGTGTCACACGTTTTCCAGGTTTTCTCCGATAGGCATGCTGTCGAATCGGTGTCGCGTTGGGTTCCAATCGCACATCCTGGCTTAAGGTATTGGTAACCGTTGGAAGGTCCTGACAAATGGAAACATTGTCTTGTATCAGCGTAGTCAACTTTTCTCGCTGGGGGTTCAAGTCTGCTAGAATCTGGCTGTTGGTTAATTTGATCTCTGCAGTCTTGACGCCATCACAGGAAATTGAGTGACTCTTAATTTGGACCGGTAACTCTGGAACTATCGGCAGTCTGTCAAAATAACCTTTTAGCAAATTGATGTGACAATACCTACTTTTCCTAACCCTATCAGGAGTGTTTATCACATACCCTGTCTCATTAACCCGTTTGTGCACAACATAGGGCCCGAAATACCTGTTCTGCAATGAACCCCGTTTAATGGGAAGGTACAGCAGCACCATATCCCCTGGTTTAAATTCCCGACTCCTAGCCATCCTATCAAACACTGATTTTATTTTGCTCTGAGCATAGCTCAGATGCTTCCTAGCTAGTTCGGTCGCAGGCAACCTCCTATCTCTAAATCTTATTCATTAATACTCACTCAGTTAACAATGTAGTACGAGTTGCCAACAAATTTGGATCAGTCCCCTGCTCTAGGATTAACTCTTGTCTATTACAAGATAAGTCCCCTCTATCAAACACAACTTGTTCATTTACTCTTTGCGGGAGATCAACAGGTTCCACCACATTTAATTCCTCAGTTGACTTATCTACCATTGTACGGAGACACAACATCAATTCATTTCATCTTGATACAATTCTTTATTTTGAATTAGATTGATTGTAACACATATAAAAACATTTGTTAAGTAAATGTTCTATATATATAAAGAAACTTATATTGTATAAAGAGTCAAAATAAACTATTGTATGAGACCCAAACCATTCTTTTGTTTTCTTTTTAATAAACTTTGTCAATAAAGTTTTTAATATCAAGATTTGTATCTAATTATTCTAAAATGTTTTCGTAATGAAATATAAACATATTTAGTCTTATTTCTTGTACAAATCTTAACATTACCAACTGTCGACAAGGCACATGCTTTCTCGGCCATGCTCATCTGCCCTATAAATAGTACAGTGCAAACACATGTTTTTTAAACAAATACCTTAACTTATAAATTTGTGCTACTTTGTTTGCATTGTATCAACATTAATTAATACTCAGTGAATCGCTGAGTTCTTATCAAATTATATGCATACCATTTTGTATGTCCCCCGTAGCTTCACGTTTCTTATTACGTCCTCGTGTCCAAGCCATTTTTTCATATCTAAAAATGCACGAGATGACGGATGTGACGTCACACCTTATACATATTCATAACTACCCATAAGAAGCTACTAAACTACGTCTCTAACCGTAAAAACCATTTTACTGATAACCTCATCCACTCCAATTTCATAGCTCACACACGTATCAGACAAATCACAAATATCCTCTGGGTCTCGTATTTCCCTACTGGCCATAGCCCTAGTCTTTACACACGCAGAATATCTAATCTCATCAACATCACTCTCTTCTGTTGGTAAAGGGCTGTCTTTAATTAACAATTGGTCACATTTCGGCTGACAACACTGACTAGTCAAATCGTTACCCAACAAAACTCCTATGTTTTCAACAGGCAAGTCCTTCACAACACCCATAACGACTGGTCCCGTCACAAACTTCGAACACAAGAAAACGTTATGTAACCGGACAACCAGTTTTTCTCCAGTAACTGAGGTTAAAGCCAAACTACGTCCTGTATCTGAATTCTCTATACCAGCTAAACACTCCGACGTGATCAGTGACTGACTACAGCCGGTATCTCGATAAATTGATATTGCCTTAGGACACAATTCTTGTTTCACATCACAAACCATACCAGTGGACACATACGGGTTTACTTTCTCTGCCATATGACTAACCATTAACTCTCTCGCTAGCGGAGCTGACCTCACTAAACCGACCACTTGCGCATTATCGCGTTTCCTTTTAAAACAGTCCCCGACAAGGTGGTTACTCTTTTTACAGTAACTGTAATGTGGACGAAAAGTTCGTGCATTGGCTGATAATGCAGGCTTATCCTAACTTTGCCCACCAGGTGCATTCCTTGCCTGACTATCTGACCAACTAGATGTCTCTCCCCGATAGTTACTTTCCCGGGAAAAACCTGGCTGAAATTTCTTCTTATCACCCTGTTGTAAAGAGCTACCCTGTACTGCCTGAGCTTTGTGTATCAACACGTAATCATCTGCCACTATGCCTGCCTCCTCTATCTTTTTGACATCACGATCATCTAAATGAATACGTAAGCTAACTGGTAATCCATTTTTAATGTCCTGTAAGATCAACAACTGCCGTAACTCGGTATATGACTCTACCTGATGAGAAACCACCCATTTATCAAACATTCCTGCCTTCTTAGCCACAAACTCACTATAAGAGTGACCCTGCATTTTTCTCAACTCGCTATACCGTAAACGATAATCCTCAGGTCGTAATTCATACGCCCTCAACACTGCCGCCTTAACTAGGTCGTACTGACTTGATCGCTCATCACTCATTGAATTATAAGCTACGCTAGCCTTCCCCTTAAACTTAGACACGGCTAACAATGTCCACTTAGACTGCGGCCAATTTAGCTGCTTAGCGGCCCGTTCAAAATGTTGGAAGAACATATCTACCTCCTGGTCATCAAATACAGGCACTGATATATAAGCCTCCGACATGTTAAACCCATTTCCGGCTTCCCGTCTAACTTCTTCAGCATTCAACTTTAACTCATGTTCCACTTTTAATTTTGCTAACTGGAATTCTCTATCCCTATCTCTATCTTCTCTCTCCCTCTCTTCTCTTTCTCTCTCTCTCTCTCTCTCTCTCTCTCTCTCTCTCTCTCTCTCTCTCTCTCTCTCTCTCTCTCTCTCTCTCTCTCTCTCTCTCTCTCTCTCTCTCTCTCTCTCTCTCTCTCTCTCTCTCTCTCTCTCTCTCTCTCTCTCTCTTCTTCTTTTTTCTCTCTCTCTATCTTCTTCTTTTTTCTCTCTCTCTATCCCTCTCTCTATGTCTCTCTTCTCTCTCTCTATCTAATGCACGTTCTTCTCTTTCGTACTCAAGCTTTTTAAAAGCTAATTGTTGTTCCACACTTAACTCATTTATCTCAATCTCTGGAACAATCTCACTGTCTTCCATAACAGGCCTATCACCAAAAACTTCCTGTATTATAATTATCTTTATATCACATAAGGTTTTAGCTGATGTTAAATCAATTTCTCGCTCACCTTACGTGTTCGCTTAATCTCCACTACATTGAGCGTATGCCTATCCAGCAAATTCTTATCCATGTTTAGATATGACGCACTTATTATAAATTAATTTTCTAGTGAACAACGTTGCTACTTCTAGTTGATTTGTAAAAATAATTTATAAAGCCCCCATTTACAAACAATACTTTTTTAAATATGCATGTCCCGTTTCAGATCCGGGACGAGCGCCCCAATTTTCACTCCTGTCACTGGGATCCTATAATACCCGTAACTGAATGAAACACACGATTATTCAAATATCTCTCCTAACTGTATATCTATTAGATCTCTCTGTAACGGGCATTTATACCCTAGTGACTCGTCTAGGTATGATCAGAGATAAGATCTTATATCAAGTATGTATAATATAGCACGTTTAGTTCACTAGAAAACACAACAAAAACACAATACACTTTGGAATATGTATTAACCTACGCTGACAAATGTACTGCCGCAGTAGTTAATTAACAACAACAAATAATAACAACCCAGAACTGATCACTTAATTAGTTAATCTCTAGGTGTCTAGTTTACACAATATTCTAATCACTTCACCGTGACACAACACCCACACGTGTGATAATTGAGAAACACTGCCTGGGGAACTTAATTACTAAAGGAATTACAACTCTATTCCTAACTGGTTAATTTTTAATTAAACCTTAACTACTCATTCAGTAACCTTGTAACACAGAATTAATACTGGTACCAATCACAATAAAGACAATAACCTACAGTTTACCTAGGTCCTCTAGGATGACTGGTTAAGCTTTATATATATTAAACAGTTTACTGCGTCAGATTACCGGCAGCACCGTCTAAATAATATTGGTATAATACGGTATTAAAATATTCAAAGTCACATCAATCACATCAAGGTTATACACAGAGCAGAAATAAAATATTTACCAGTCCGGACGGACAACGATCCCTGGGAGCCTTCCTATGGTTTTCCATGATATCTCTAAAACCCTAGCTATTTATCATAATAACCGAATATCGCCTGGGGGTGAATCGCGGTACCGAATACCTACAAGTGATATTTCCACGGCGACCGAGACGAGAATTTTGCTTTGATGGCCAGACTTGCTGACACCTAGTCGCCAAATCACGGTCATAAAAAGCTGCACTCGCGGAGGTATTACGTAACTACTGGCCACATGGCCTCCACAACTGGACTGGGTGTGTATTAGAAAAAGCTCGACGACCGTCGCGCGGAGGTATTACGTAACAAAGTGCCCACCTGGGCTTAAGTGCATATTGGAACTGCACACGGCCCTTTAAACAATTAATATCACCACAGGCGAAAACAAAATTAAGAGCATGGTCCGTCACAGTCACTATCACTAAACACGGTGATATGTAATTCTTTGTCACTGTCACTTAACACGGTGGTATATAATTCTTGGTCACTGTCACTTAACACGGTGATATGCAATTCTTAGTCACTGTCTCTTAACACGGTGATATCCAATTATTGGTCACTGTCACTTAACACGGTGATATCCAATTCTTAGTCACTGTCTCTTAACACGGTGATATCCAATTATTGGTCACTGTCACTTAACACGGTGATATGTAATTCTTAGTCACTGTCACTTAACACGGTAATATCCAATTCTTCGTCGCTGTCACTTAAAACCGTGATATGCAATTCATAGTCACTGTCATTTAACACGGTGATATGTAATTCTTGGTCACTGTCACTTAACACGGTGATATTTAATTCTTTGTCACTGTCACTTAACACGGTGGTATGTAATTCTTGGTCACTGTCACTTAAAACCGTGATATGCAATTCATAGTCACTGTCATTTAACACGGTGATATGTAATTCTTGGTCACTGTCACTTAACACGGTGATATGTAATTCTTAATCACTGTTACTTAACACGGTGATATGTAATTATTGGTCACACCCCTGCACGTGCTGTAACCTCACCGTGGTGCAGGGATGTAACATTCTCTTTGAGAATGGCCAATACAGCACAAGTTGAAATTTTGAGTAAAAGTCAGTATCTATCTGTGGTATTTGTATTTTTGCACAGTTCTTTGTACTGTGTTTTAATTTAACTGTCGAATTTTTATATTTATGTTGATCGTCACTTTATTTGTTTGCATTACAATAGTTTGACACCCAATAGCCGATGTATTTTTCGTGATCGGGTGTTGTTAAAAATCCATCCATTCATTCATTCATTCATTCATTCATTATTGGTCACTGTCACTTAACACGGTGATATGTAATTCTTGGTCACTGTCATTTAACACGGTGATATGTAATTCTTGGTCACTGGCACTTAACACGGTGATATGTAATTCTTGATCACTGTCACTTAACACGGTGATATGTAATTCTTGATCACTGTCACTTAACACGGTGATATGTAATTCTTGGTCACTGTCACTTAACACGGTGACATGTAATTCTTGGTCACTGTCACTTAACACGGTGATATGTAATTCTTGGTCACTGTCATTTAACACGGTGATATGTAATTCTTGGTCACTGGCACTTAACACGGTGATATGTAATTCTTGATCACTGTCACTTAACACGGTGATATGTAATTCTTGATCACTGTCACTTAACACGGTGATATGTAATTCTTGGTCACTGTCACTTAACACGGTGACATGTAATTCTTGGTCACTGTCACTTAAAACGGTGATATGTAATTCTTGGTCACTGTCACTTAACACGGTGATATGTAATTCTTGGTCACTGTCACTTAACACAGTGATATGTAATTCTTGATCACTGTCACTTAACACGGTGATATGTAATTCTTGGTCACTGTCACTTAACACGGTGATATGTAATTCTTGGTCACTGTCACTTAACACGGTGATATGTAATTCTTGGTCACTGTCACTTAACACGGTGACATGTAATTCTTGGTCACTGTCACTTAAGACGATGATATGTAATTCTTGATCACTGTCACTTAACACGGTGACATGTAATTCTTGGTCACTGTCACTTAACAGACAGACAGACAGAAGAACAGAGAAGAAACCTATAGTTCCCTCCAATCGGACCGTTGGGGTGGGCCATTAAACATAATAAAATGAAGGAAATGCATTCAGCACATTTTATTGACGCTTATATGGCGTCTCTCTGTCTGTTTATCTATGCATTTGTATATCTGTCCCACATATATATTTCCGAACGTTTTGTTTTCACAATGCATCAAGATACATGTCTTGAGCTGGAACTGTATGTATATCTGTATATACTAGCCCTGTGGTAAACCGCTTGCTTGATGGGCGGTGTTAAGTGACAGTTACTAATAATTGCATAACACCGTGTTAAGTGACAGTGACTAAGAATTGCATAACACCGTGTTAAGTGACAGTGACTAATAATTGCATAACACCGTGTTAAGTGACAGTGACTAATAATTGCATAACACCGTGTTAAGTGACAGTGACTAAGAATTGCATAACACCGTGTTAAGTGACAGTGACTAATAATTGCATAACACCGTGTTAAGTGACAGTGAGTAAGAATTGCATATCACCGTGTTAAGTGATAGTGACCAATAATTACATGTCACCGCGTTAAATGATAGTGACCAAGAATTACATATCACCTTGTTAAGTGACACTGACCAAGAATTACATACCACCGTGTTATGTGACAGTGATCAAGAATTACATATCACCATGTTGAGTGACAGTGATCAAGAATTACATATCACCGTGTTAAGTGACAGTGATCAAGAATTACATATCACCGTGTTAAATGATAGTGACCAGTAATTGCATGTCACCGCGTTAAATGATAGTGACCAAGAATTACATATCACCGTGTTAAGAGACAGTGACCAAGAATTACATATCACCGTGTTTAGTGATAATGACTAATAATTACATATCACTGTTTTAAGTGACAGTGACCACGAATTACATAGCACCGTGTTAAGTGGCAGTGACCAAGAATTACTTACCACCATGTTAATAGACAGTGACCAAGAATTACATATCACCGTGTTAAGTGATAGTGACCAAGAATTACATATCACCGTGTTAAGTGACAGTGAGTAAGAATTACATATCGTCGTGTTAAGTGACAGTGAGCAAGAATTACATACTGCCGTGTCAAGTGATAGTGACCACAAATTACATATCAACATGTTAAGTGACAGTGACCAATAATTGCATGTCACTGTGTTACGTGACTGTTAAAAAGATATTTACATGTCAACGTAGTATATGACAGTGCCAGAAAGTTACATGTCATAGGTTTACATGGCAGAGTCAAATAATGTTATGTCACTGTATTAAATGACAGTGAAAACAATTTATTTATCGCTGTGTTCTGTAACAGTGATAAAGAATTAAACAAGAAAACACAAAAGCCAACTGACTTCAGTCACTTTTATTGAACGTAGAACAGACAGAACAACACCAATGTAATATTCAAGGCGCGATCTAACTCAGTTCTGCGTGCGTTTTTCCTCGAGTGGTATATCATAGGTAGTGGTAAGTGTTGTCCTGTCTGTCGAAACGAGCATATAAATGATCATTTATGGCTAATAGAACAATAAAATGTTGCAGGTATCATATGAGACTATATGTCACAATTACAATGTGTTTGACAACCAATAGCCGATCAGTAATTAATAGAACTAATCAAAGGTTTGTTTTGTTTAACGACATCGCTAGAGCACATTGATTAATTAATCATCGGCTATTGGGTGTGAAGCATTTGGCAATTTTGACACGTAGTCATCAGTGGAAATCCGCTGCATTTGATCCTAATACAGCAGGGGATCTTCTATATGCACTTTCTCACAGACAGAAACGCACATACCACGGTCTTTGACCAGTTGTGGTGCACTGGTTTGAACGAGACGAAACCCAATCAGTTGAATGGATTCACCGAGGTGGTTCGATCCTAAGACACCGACTCAGCTAAATCACGCCCCTCCCAAACTCATAATATCAGATCAACTAGCTGGTAATACAGACGTGTTGATAGCAGATGGACTAGCTGGCAATACAGAAGATTTGATACGATATCAAGTAGCTGATAATACAGAAGTTTTGATAGCAGATGGACTAGTTGATAATACAGACGTTTTGATAGCAGATGGACTAGCTGGTAATACAGAAACTTTGATACCACATGGACTAGCTGATAATATAGAAGTTTTGATACCAGATGGACTAGCTGATAATACAGAAGTTTTGATAGCAGGTGGACTAGCTGGTAATACAGAAGTGTTGATACCAGATGAACTAGCTGATAATACAGAAGTGTGATACCAGATGGACTAGTTATCAGTACTGAACTCTTGATATTAGATAGACTAGCTGACAATACTGCGCTCTTGATAGCAGATGGACTAATTGACAATACTGAATTATTGATACCGCATGGACTAGCTGACAATACTTAGCGCATGAAAGCAGATGGAGTAGCTGTCAATACTGAATTCGTGATACTACATGGACTATCTGACAATACTGAAATCTTGATAACAGATGGATTAGCTGTCAATACCGACCTCGTGATACAAGTTGGACTAGCTGACAATACTGAACTATTGATACTACATAAACCACAGGATGGACTAGTGTATAATACTGAACTCATGATACAGGATGGACTAGTGTATAATACTGAACTCATGGTACAGGATGGACTAGTGTATAATACTGAACTCATGGTACAGGATGGACTAGTGTACAATACTGAACTCATGGTACAGGATGGACTAGTGTATAATACTGAACTCATGGTACAGGATGGACTAGTGTATAATACTGAACTCATGGTACAGGATGGACTAGTGTATAATACTGAACTCATGGCACAGTATGGACTAGTGTATAATACTGAACTCATGGTACAGTATGGACTAGTGTACTAGTGGTATGGACTATGTACTGAACTCATGGTACAGGATGGACTAGTGTATAATACTGAACTCATGGTACAGTGATGGACTAGTGTATAATACTGAACTCATGGTACAGGATGGACTAGTGTATAATACTGAACTCATGGTACAGGCTGGACTAGTGTATAATACTGAACTCATGGTACAGGATGGACTAGTGTATAATACTGAACTCATGGTACAGGATGGACTAGTGTATAATACTGAACTCATGGTACAGGATGGACTAGTGTATAATACTGAACTCATGGTACAGTATGGACTAGTGTATAATACTGAACTCATGGTACAGTATGGACTAGTGTATAATACTGAACTCATGGTACAGGATGGACTAGTGTATAATACTGAACTCATGGTACAGTATGGACTAGTGTATAATACTGAACTCATGGTACAGTATGGACTAGTGTATAATACTGAACTCATGGCACAGTATGGACTAGTGTATAATACTGAACTCATGGCACAGTATGGACTAGTGGACTAGTGTATGTAAATACTGAACTCATGGCACAGTATGGACTAGTGTATAATACTGAACTCATGGCACAGTGTGGACTAGTGTATAATACTAACTCATGGCACAGTGGACTAGTGTATATACTGAACTCATGGTACAGTGTATGGACTAGTGTATAATACTGAACTCATGGCACAGTATGGACTAGTGTATAATACTGAACTCATGGCACAGTATGGACTAGTGTATAATGAACTGACACTCATGAACTCATGGCACAGTGTGGACTAGTGTATAATACTGAACTGATGGCACAGTGTGGCACAGTGGCACAGTGTGGACTAGTGTATAATACTGAACTCATGGCACAGTGTGGACTAGTGTATAATACTGAACTCATGGCACAGTATGGACTAGTGTATAATACAGTGTGAACTGAACTCATGGCACAGTGACTAGGACTAGTGTATACTATAATACTGAACTCATGGCACAGTATGGACTAGTGTATAATACTGAACTCATGGCACAGTATGGACTAGTGTATAATACTGAACTCATGGCACAGTGTGGACTAGTGTATAATACTGAACTCATGGCACAGTGTGGACTAGTGTATAATACTGAACTCATGGCACAGTGTGGACTAGTGTATAATACTGAACTCATGGCACAGTGTGGACTAGTGTATAATACTGAACTCATGGCACAGTGGACTAGTGTATAATACTGAACTCATGGCACAGTATGGACTAGTGTATAATACTGAACTCATGGCACAGTATGGACTAGTGTATAACACTGAACTCATGGCACAGTATGGACTAGTGTATAATACTGAACTCATGGCACAGTATGGACTAGTGTATAATACTGAACTCATGGCACAGGATGGACTAGTGTATAATACTGAACTCATGGCACAGGATGGACTAGTGTATAATACTGAACTCATGGCACAGTACAGTGTATAATACTGAACTCACACAGTGTGGACTAGTGTATAATACTGAACTCATGGCACAGTGTGGACTAGTGTATAATACTGAACTCATGGTACAGTATGGACTAGTGTATAATACTGAACTCATGGTACAGGATGGACTAGTGTATAATACTGAACTCATGGCACAGTATGGACTAGTGTATAATACTGAACTCATGGTACAGGATGGACTAGTGTATAATACTGAACTCATGGCACAGTATGGACTAGTGTATAATACTGAACTCATGGACTAGTGTACAGGACAGTATGGACTGGACTAGTGTATAATACTGAACTCATGGTACAGTATGGACTAGTGTATAATACTGAACTCATGGTACAGGATGGACTAGTGTATAATACTGAACTCATGGTACAGGATGGACTAGTGTATAATACTGAACTCATGGTACAGGATGGACTAGTGTATAATACTGAACTCATGGTACAGTATGGACTAGTGTAACTCTCATGGCTACAACTCATGGTATGGACTAGTGTATAATACTGAAACATGGTACAGGATGGACTAGTGTATAATACTGAACTCATGGCACAGTATGGACTAGTGTATAATACTGAACTCATGGTACAGTATGGACTAGTGTATAATACTGAACTCATGGCACAGTATGGACTAGTGTATAATACTGAACTCATGGCACAGTGTGGACTAGTGTATAATACTGAACTCATGGCACAGTGTGGACTAGTGTATAATACTGAACTCATGGCACAGTGTGGACTAGTGTATAATACTGAACTCATGGCACAGTGTGGACTAGTGTATAATACTGAACTCATGGCACAGTGTGGACTAGTGTATAATACTGAACTCATGGCACAGTATGGACTAGTGTATAATACTGAACTCATGGCACAGTATGGACTAGTGTATAATACTGAACTCATGGCACAGTATGGACTAGTGTATAATACTGAACTCATGGTGGGACAGTGTATGGACTATGGTGTATAATAATACTGAACTCATGGCACAGTGTGGACTAGTGTATAATACTGAACTCATGGCACAGTACTAGTGTATGAACTCATGACAGTATGGACTAGTGTATAATACTGAACTCATGGCACAGTCATGGCACAGGACTAGTGTATAATACTGAACTCATGGCACAGTATGGACTAGTGTATAATACTGAACTCATGGCACAGTGTGGACTAGTGTATAACACTGAACTCATGGCACAGTATGGACTAGTGTATAATACTGAACTCATGGCACAGTGTGGACTAGTGTATAATACTGAACTCATGGCACAGTATGGACTAGTGTATAATACTGAACTCATGGCACAGTACAGTGTATAATACTGAACTCATGGCACAGTGGACTAGTGTATAATACTGAACTCATGGCACAGTATGGACTAGTGTATAATACTGAACTCATGGCACAGTATGGACTAGTGTATAATACTGAACTCATGGCACAGTGGACTATGGACTAGTGTATAACTACTGAACTCATGGCACAGTGTGGACTAGTGTATAATACTGAACAGTCATGTATAATACTGAACACAGTGTGGACTAGTGTATAATACTGAACTCATGGCACAGTATAGACTAGTGTATAATACTGAACTAGTGTGGACTAATAATACTGAACTCATGGCACAGTGGGACTAGTGTATAATACTGAACTCATGGTACAGGATGGACTAGTGTATAATACTGAACTCATGGTACAGGATGGACTAGTGTATAATACTGAACTCATGGTACAGTATGGACTAGTGTATAATACTGAACTCATGGTACAGTATGGACTAGTGTACTCATGTGTGGACTAATACTGAACTCATGGTACAGGATGGACTAGTGTATAATACTGAACTCATGGTACAGGATGGACTAGTGTATAATACTGAACTCATGGTACAGTATGGACTAGTGTATAATACTGAACTCATGGTACAGGATGGACTAGTGTATAATACTGAACTCATGGCACAGTATAATACTGAACTCATGGCTGGACTAGTGTATAATACTGAACTCATGGTACAGTATAATACTGATGGACTAGTGTATAATACTGAACTCATGGTACAGTGTGGACTAGTGTATAATACTGAACTCATGGCACAGTATGGACTAGTGTATAATACTGAACTCATGGCACAGTATGGACTAGTGTATAATACTGAACTCATGGCACAGTATGGACTAGTGTATAATACTGAACTCATGGTACAGTATGGACTAGTGTATAATACTGAACTCATGGTACAGGATGGACTAGTGTATAATACTGAACTCATGGTACATGGACTATGGACTAGGCACAGTGGACTATGTATAATACTGAACTCATGGTACAGGATGGACTAGTGTATAATACTGAACTCATGGTACAGGATGGACTAGTGGACTAGTGTATAATGAACTGAAGTTCATGGTACACTGAACTGGACTAGTGTATAATACTGAACTCATGGTACAGGATGGACTAGTGTATGGACTAGTGTATAATACTGAACTCATGGTACAGGATGGACTAGTGTATAATACTGAACTCATGGTACAGGATGGACTAGTGTATAATACTGAACTCATGGCACAGTGATGGACTAGTGTATAATACTGAACTCATGGCACAGTGTGGACTAGTGTATAATACTGAACTCATGGCACAGTGTGGACTAGTGTATAATACTGAACTCATGGCACAGTATGGACTAGTGTATAATACTGAACTCATGGCACAGTATGGACTAGTGTATAATACTGAACTCATGGCACAGTATGGACTAGTGTATAATACTGAACTCATGGCACAGTACAGTGTATGGACTAGTAGTGTATAATACTGAACTCATGGCACAGTATGGACTAGTGTATAATACTGAACTCATGGCACAGTGTGGACTAGTGTATAATACTGAACTCATGGCACAGTATGGACTAGTGTATAATACTGAACTCATGGCACAGTGTGGACTAGTGTATAATACTGAACTCATGGCACAGTACAGTGTATGGACTAGTGGCACAGTAATAGTGTGAACTCATGGCACAGTGTGGACTAGTGTATAATACTGAACTCATGGCACAGTATGGACTAGTGTATAATACTGAACTCATGGACAGTATACTAGTGTATAATACTGAACTCATGGCACAGTGTGGACTAGTGTATAATACTGAACTCATGGCACAGTATGGACTAGTGTATAATACTGAACTCATGGCACAGTATGGACTAGTGTATAATACTGAACTCATGGTACAGGCTGGACTAGTGTATAATACTGAACTCATGATACAGGATGGACTAGTGTATAATACTGAACTCATGGCACAGGATGGACTAGTGTATAATACTGAACTCATGGACTAGTGTACAGGCATGGACTAGTGTATAATACTGAACTCATGGTACAGGATGGACTAGTGTATAATACTGAACTCATGGTACAGGATGGACTAGTGTATAATACTGAACTCATGGTACAGGATGGACTAGTGTATAATACTGAACTCATGGTACAGGATGGACTAGTGTATAATACTGAACTCATGGTACAGTGATGGACTAGGACTAGTGTATAATACTGAACTCATGGTACAGGATGGACTAGTGTATAATACTGAACTCATGGTACAGGATGGACTAGTGTATAATACTGAACTCATGGTACAGGATGGACTAGTGTATAATACTGAACTCATGGTACAGGATGGACTAGTGTATAATACTGAACTCATGGTACAGGATGGACTAGTGTATAATACTGAACTCATGGTACAGGATGGACTAGTGTATAATACTGAACTCATGGTACAGGATGGACTAGTGTATAATACTGAACTCATGGTACAGGATGGACTAGTGTATGATGTACTCATGGTACAGGATGGACTAGTGTGTAATACTAAACTCATGGTACAATATGGACTAGTGTACAATACTGAACTCATGGTACAGTATAATACTGAACTCATGGTACAGGATGGACTAGTGTATAATACTGAACTCATGGCACAGGATGGACTAGTGTATAATACTGAACTCATGGTACAGGATGGACTAGTGTATAATACTGAACTCATGGTACAGGCTGGACTAGTGTATAATACTGAACTCATGGTACAGGATGGACTAGTGTATAATACTGAGGATGGACTAGTGTATAATACTGAACTCATGGCACAGGATGGACTAGTGTACTGAACTCATGGTACAGGATGGACTAGTGTATAATACTGAACTCATGGTACAGGATGGACTAGTGTATAATACTGAACTCATGGTACAGGATGGACTAGTGTATAATACTGAACTCATGGTACAGGATGGACTAGTGTATAATACTGAACTCACGGTACATGATGGACTAGTATATAATACTGAACTCATTGTACATAATGGACTAGTGTATAATACTGAACTCATGGTACATGATGGACAAGTGTATAATACCAAACTCATACTAAGAAACCCGATATGCAAAGCTGATTGTTTTATGCTTCTGGGCTCGTGATGTCAGGCGAACTGACTTCCTTTTCAAGAATCTTATTATCAGATGCAGCACATACCGATGATACTTCAGTACTTCGAGATCCTGGAACGACACTTCGAGGATGAATCTTTGACAATGTATCTTGATTACGTGGGTTTTTTTTATTCCATTTCAGACTGCAGCAAGCGAGCCTATTTTTAATGATGCGTCGATAGTTTGATGAACTGCCTATGAGAATGTAGAAGTTCTGTCCGAAATTTAACATATAGATTGTGCTAAAGACTGGCCAGAGTTTCATGCCCAATGTTAAAGCCATCGAATCCGTTTTCGATATCATCAATGAAACATGGACAGCTTCGGAGACTGACACGGGCAGCAAGGTGACAAAAGCTAGCACAGAAACTAACACCAGAGGGCGTATCGAACGGTCCTGCTGACGGGTAACTGCGTCACTCGCCGACGTCCTAAAGGTATTCTGGAATTTGTGGCTGCGCTGGATTTGAATAACTATAAGGATATTCAGAATAAGAATAAGCAGACTTGGCAGAGAGCATGAAAATACTAATCGAATGAATGTGTAATAACTCTTCAGTCCATCTGAAGGAAGACATTGGCCATTCTTCAGTTCTCCATCAACAACAAAGGGCACAATCATCGCAAAAGCCAGACAAAGCATCGTGGAGCAGATGATAATTGCTTTCTTGCGGGTACAGAGTCTGTCTCGCGTCAGTGGAAAACGAACGCATACGTATCTGTCAAGAGAAAGTCCTACCACCAGCCACGGCGACAGAAGGGTAGCGGGGAACCTTAAGATATACGAAAATTTGCACATGTCCGTATTTATGCGAGCCAATTGCTGCAGATGAAACACCCTGAGAGTTTCTTGGATAAGCCTTATGATCAGCAAAAAGCTGTCAGTACAAGCCAAAAATTTCAGGTACACAGAATATGAGAGGAAATTCAATTTGTTGTCTCTCATTATAATAAAAACTAATATGTTCCCGATTATTCCCACGACAACTATGAACAAGACGACGCCCCAGAATTGGTATCCATAGAGGTTGAAATACGGCCATCGTTCAGACGGTAAATAGTTTCTAGATAATTTGCCTCCATTTCCTGAAGTGTTTGCATAATAGATGTCAAGATCAGTGGATGTCTCCATGAAGCTGGATGATTGATTCATTGGCGATGGTTGCTCCATTGTTGTGGCTGCCATCGACGTTAGATTATTCCCTGTGAAGAAAAATAGCCATTAGCATCATTGCTTTTGAAAATATGTTTATAAATGTTACATACAGGAATAAACTTGTATTGTTGTAGTCACAACACTGATATTAATTGTGAAACGTTCGCTTGATGCGCAGCCGGTCTGGGATCGATTCCTGTTAGTTGCCCCATTGGGCTATTTTTTTTATCCAGCCAGTGCACCGCGACTGGTATATCAAAGGCCGTAGTATGTGTTATCCTGTCTGTGGGATGGTGCATATAAACGATATCTTGCTGCTAATCGAAAAAGAGTAGCCTATGAGGTGGCGACAGCAAGTTTCGTCTCTCAATATATGTGTGGTCCTTAACCGTATGTCCGACGCCATATAACCGTAAATAAAATGTGTTGAGTGCGTCGTTAAATAAATCATTTCATTTGATATTATTTGATTGGCCGGCCTTGGTGGCGTCATGGTTAGGCCATCGGTCTACATGATGGTAGGTACTGGGTTCGGATCCCAGTAGAGGCATGGGATTTTTAATCCAGATACCAACTGCAAACCCTGAGTGAGTGCTCCGCAAGGCGCAATGGGTAGGCGTAAACCACTTGCACCGACCAGTGATCCATAACTGGTTCAACAAATGTCATGGTTTGTGCTATCCTGCCTGCCGGAAGCGCAAATAAAATAGATCTTGCTGCTTGTCGTAAAAGAGTAGCCTATGTGGCGACAGCGGGTTTCCTCTTAAAAACAGTGTCGGAATGACCATATGTTTGACGTCCAATAGCCAATAATAAGATAAAACAAAAAATGCGTTCTAGTGGCGTCGTTAAATAAAACAAACTTTACTTTACTTGATATTAACTGAAATATTTAATATTTTTGCATAATGGAAAACGATGTTTTTGAACAGTCTTAAACATCTATTGTTGGGTTGTTGTTTTTTGTTTGTTTTTTGTTTTTCTTTGCGTGAGTGTGTGTGTGTGTGTGTGTGTGTGTGTGTGTGTGTGTGTGTGTGTGTGTGTGTGTGTGACAACATTGATTTAAAGGGGGAAAAAAAAACCTCTGAATTTGTTTTGAACAATCTTAATGAGCAAAACTATTTTATTGAACAGTAGAATTGGAATTAAAACTCTACCCAAGTTCTTTGACATATTTTAATTCCACAATATTTGAGACAGGCCGCTCTGCTTTCTGCATACTTGTTCAGTAAATGTCTTGAACGTTTTATACAGTACGGGCGTGACGTAGCCTAGTGGTACAGCGCTCGCTCGATGCGCGGTCGGTGTGAGATCGATCCCCATCGGTGGCCCCATTGCGCTATTTCTCGTTCCAGTCGGTGCAACACGACTGGTATATCAAAAGTCGTGGTATGTACTACACTGTCTGTGGGATACTGTATACAAAAATATCCCTTGCTGCTAATCGAAAAGAGTAGCCCATGAAGTGGCGACAGAGGGTTTCCTCTTTCAATATCTGTATGGTCCTTAACCATATGTCTGACGCCATATAACCGTAAATAAGATGTGTTGAGTGCGTCTTTAAACAAAACATTTCCTTCCTTAGATGTAATGCCACAGTCACACTTAGGCTAGGATTGTCCGCGACCTCGGCGGTTGCGCGATCAAGGGCGGTGGTAAACGGGTATGAGCTTATTTTCTGCGATTGATGGGCTGCGGTCAGACATTTGGACATGTCGCCGAATGGTCTGCGACTTGTTGCCGACTAATCGCACGACTTGCCGCACTTCCGTCTTACGATCACCCACGACTACCTACGATTGTCAACGACTGGTCGAGCGACGCGTCGTGGGATCTTGCAACCAGTCGCAACCGATCGCAACTGGTAGTGCGACCTTTCGCGCGATTGTCAAGCGACTATAAATACGGCGCTCTACAATGGCAACCTAGGGAGGCACCCCAGCATCAACGAGGTCTTAACTACGAGCTACTCTCGGCCTACTAAAATCCAAACATATACGTAGTTCCCTACCATTCAGATTAGAACGACCATCAAATTGTCCTGTCCTGGACGGACGAACCGGCCGAGGCCGGTTCTTGTGCCCAGGACAAGCGTGCGCTACAACAGCTTGCTCCGAATGTGCACGTTAACCCCTTTGGCAGTTGGCAGACATAGTCATATACGTAGCTCCCTACCTTTTATTCTTTAGAACGACCATCAAAATTGCGCCAAAGTTCCTTGATTAAAATGCGCACCCATTTCCCTCTGGCTTAATCCTACGGGGCATTCCAAATTACATAGCGCCATACCACTTTCCGCCTGTTACCAACTACGTATGGATTGCTGGTGCTCCCTTGCACCTGCAAGTGCGGGCGGTCTCTCCTCCACCCACCCAACCCTTTCCTATTCTGGACGGAAGAACCGGTTGAGACCGGTACTTGTGCCCAAGACAGGCGTGTGCTACAACAGCTTGCTCTGAATATGCACGTTAAACAATTTTCCAAGTTCTAAGACAGAGTCATCAGTTCTCACAGCATCTCCGAAATGTTCACATCAAGCCAATAGTGAGGACTGAAGATGAGTCCTCGAGGCAAGAAGACCAGTGACAAACCCAAGGGAAAGTTCAAGACCTCCAAGGCCCCTGTCCCTTCCCCTGCCCAGATCTACCCCTTTTTATATCCCTCCCACACACACACACACGCACGGCAATTGTACGACCGTCGCGTCAATGCATGACTAGGCGAACAACTAGTCAAGCATTGTCGTGCGACGGTCATTCATAATCGTTCGACGATGGTGCGACGGCTGTACAGTTCTCCGACAAGTCGCGCGAGCAATCCTGAGACTGGAGAGTCGCGCGATCACCATCGACAGCGTAAGACCGCCCACTACCTGTGACAGGACTATCGTACGAGCACCGCTGACCTTCTGCGATAAGATACGATCAAATCGGTCGCAGCCAGGTTTGTGAACATCTTCGAAAACGAAAGAAAGAAAGGTTTTATTTAACGACGCACTCAACACATTTTATTTACAGTTATATGACGTCAGACATATGGTTAAATCGTCTTAATTGGGCACGTGTACACACTCGTTGGATACGGCGACGCTGGAATACCGTTCTTTTTTTCGGATGAATCCAGAGTTTCTTTACAACGTGGTTATGGCAGGGTGCGCGTCTACCGTAAGAGAAATGAATGCTATGCTGACTGTTGTGTTCTTGAACGAGATCGTTTCGGGGGTGGGGGTTGTGTCATGGTCTGGGCAGCCATTGCCCATGGTTATCGTTCACCACTAGTCGTCATTGATGGCAATTTAAATGCTCAACGTTACCGCGATGACATTCTCGCTCATCACGTCATTCCTCTGTTCCATAACAACGCGAACATCTCGATTTTTCAGCATGCTAATGCCACCTCTCATACAGCTAGAGACACTGTAAATTTTCCTAGGACAAATAACATTGATTTCGTTGATGACTGGCCCGCTAAAAGTCCTGATCTCAACACCATCGAGCATGTATGGGATAGTCTGGACAGACGATTGAGGCGTCGTCCCAACCCACCCGCTAACGTCAACGAACTTCGTCAAGCGCTCATTCAGGAATGGAACAATATTCCACAGGCAGAAATCAACACTTTAGTGAATTCTATGCGCCTGCGATGCACTGCAGTGGTCAATTCAAGAGGTGGTCATACCCGTTATTAAGTGTTTTTTGTGTGTTTTTTTAACCCCTACCACACTTGGTCCAAATTTCTCCCAGTTTCTGTTAACCTATGGCCATGATTTTTGCACCAAACGATGCATTGTGGAACACTCTTTAAACGCATATATAACAATTATTCCCCCGGTTTGTTTTCATCAAGTTATGTTCAAGCAAAGTTAGCGGAAGTTTCTTATTTTGTTCAGTATATATGAAGGTACATGTATTCAACTGTTTGCTAAAACCTGGGCCCGGTTTTACGAAGCGCGCTGACTGCTAAGATCACTTTAAGTGCATAGCTACCTTCTGCACTTTCATGCAAACATATTTCATTGTTTTTGTGAAAATAACAAATTGATTAGGCACAATACATACAACTTGCCAGACCTTCTCCATAATACATACATGCCCTGACAGTAACATATTTATACAATTTAAATATTAACAGAAATGAATATTATTGAAAGATAAAAAGAAAGAAAGAATGAAGGAAACAAACGCAATAATGTTATCTATGTGTTCGATAATTAGACAACACATTTGCTTACAAAACACAAACTACAAACAAGGCATCGCTATGATTACGTAATGGATACAAAACAGCGTCCATATATTATTTACTAATTAAGGAAAACCCTTTATTTCATTTAAATACTTATGTACATGAACAATTATTTCTGCTTCTTTTTTTGTCTTTTTTTTTCTCTGTCTTCTTTTTTTTTGTCTTCTTCACTTAGAGCACCTTTACTATTTAAACCCAGTTGTAAATGTATTGGCTGAAATGTTTGTAATGCATTTTCTTTTCATATCAATTACATTCGCAAAAAAAAAAAAAAAAAAAAAAAAAAAAACCTTTCGAAATGATATTCACAACTACACGAAGAATAGGTGCTAAGGTCAATTCCATACTACTCTGTTTTAAAATCACTACACCCGTGTCTTAAATTTAGCACCTAAGGTGATCTTAGCACATAGATTGTTTTGTAAAACGGGGCACTTATGAATTATATATGACATATATTTAACCCACCAAGGTAGGCTAACTGATAAAACAGACATACTGACCAGCCACCAAGACAAGAATAAACAAAGATATATACTTACACGAATCCGTCCAAAAGTCTTCTCAACGGCTGCGAGATCGTCCATCTGTTTTTATAGCGGCCACGCAACCAATCAGATTTTACGATAATATGATTAACGAATTTGCCGTAAATCTGGGAGGCGGAACATTTTTCAGAATTTACATCATCGTGCAGAATAGCTGTTCGTGCAGAATTAATAATTGTAGGCCGTAGAATTTGTCTTAAGCACCGAAGAATGTTCGATGTTTCTGAATTGTAACATTAAACATAGCATTTTAATAGTGTTTACTTTCCATATAGAAATAAATAGAAGCATAAAACATTTGTTTCTATTCTTTTAAGTTATTACAGGCTGGACTGGTAACCACATCATATTTACTAGTCTGCATATCCTGAGTTTGGAACCAGCCTTTAGTTTCTGTCAATGAACTGGAAATCCTCGCAAGATAGAGCACAATGTATAGTAGCGACATGTTCCGATCGTTGCTCCGTGCCACCATGACCTCATTGATGGCTTAATCACTACCCACCATGGCCTCATTGATGGCTTAATCACTACCCACCATGAACTCATTGACGTCTTAATCACTACCCACCATGGATTCATTGATGACTTAATCACTACCCACCATGGACTCAGTGGTGGCTTAATCACTACCCACTATGAACTCATTGATGGCTTAATCACCACCCACCATGGCCTCATTAATGGCTTAATCACTACTCACCATGGCCTCATTGATGACTTAATCACCACCCACCATGGCCTCAATGATGGCTTAATCACTACCCACCATGGACTCATTGATGACTTAATCGCCATCCACCATGGACCTTAGTGTCTCATTAGCATACACCACGAGACCACTTGCAGGATGTAGTACACTGATCAACCCTGATAAATACCTCAAAATGTTAAACTGTATTAAAGAAGAATTTAAGTAGCATTTTTTTTCCTTCTTCTTTTTTGTTGTTGTTGTTTTAAGCAAAACCTGTATTAATTCAGCTCAGTGGTAAAGCGCTCGTCTGATGCGCGGTCGGTCAATGCTCGACCCCGTTGGTGGACCCAATGGGCTATTTCTCGTTCATGACAGATCATCACGACTGGTATATCTAAGGTCGTGGTATGTGCTGTCCTGTCCGTGGGATGGTGTCTATAATAGATAAATTGCTACTAATGAAATAATGTAGTAGCTTTCCTCTTTAAGACTATATGTTAAAATACAAAATGGTTGACATTAGAGTCTTTGTGATGGATATTGCTTGTTTGTGGTTTGTTTTTTGTTTGTTTTTTACTGTTAATTGACCACATCTTGCCATAGTCAATGTGCTCTAGTGGTGTCGGTAAACAATACAAACAATAAAGTTTATCCAATTTGCAGTGAACAGGACAGGTTACAGAGGCCCGTTACGTAACATTCATTCATATGTATATACTGAACAAAAAAAGAAACTTCCGATTTGTACATATAGTATTTGTTGTGTTAAATAATTCATTGTGTAATGAAATTATATAGGTAGTATTAGCCTTGAGCTGTATTATCAGGATTCATGAATTGTATCGATTATTTTTGCACTGTTAATCGTCGACAACGTGAAATTCAATTTGCACGTGCATGCATGGCTCGACATGTCCCGTGTAGTATTCGGTCAATTTGTTTTACTTGTCTTACTGACATTGTTTTCAAGTGAGCGAAAACGCTTCAAAATGTGTAAAAAAAATAACGTTTTTTACATTGTAGCATTTTTAGTATGCCAAGAATACCGAATAATTTACGCGAACGGCCGATTGGCATGCTTGATGCTGGCATGTCAACACAAGACGTTGCAAGGCATGTTGGGAGTTCTAGTCGAGCGATACGAAATCTTCGCATAAGATTTCGAACGACAGGAAGCACCAACGACTTGCCACGTCGTGGACGTCCGCGTGTTACAACGCGTGGTCAAGACCGCTATATCATGAACACGCATTCCAAACTGTCACTGCTACTGCTGCTAACACACCTGGGCTTCATAATAACCGAATCAGTGGGCAAACTGTTCGTAATCGTCTGCGGGAAAACGGTTTACATACACGACGTCCTTACGTCGGATGCGTTTTAACGCAACGTCATCGTCTAAATCGTCTTAATTGGGCACGTGTACACACTCGTTGGATACGGCGACGCTGGAATACCGTTCTTTTTTCGGATGAATCCAGAGTTTCTTTACAACGTGGTTATGGCAGGGTGCGCGTCTACCGTAAGAGAAATGAACGCTATGCTGACTGTTGTGTTCTTGAACGAGATCGTTTCGGGGGTGGGGGTTGTGTCATGGTCTGGGCAGCCATTGCCCATGGTTATCGTTCACCACTAGTCGTCATTGATGGCAATTTAAATGCTCAATGTTACCGCGATGACATTCTCGCTCATCACGTCAATCATCTGTTCCATAACAACGCGAACATCTCGATTTTTCAGCATGCTAATGCCACCTCTCATACAGCTAGAGACACTGTAAATTTTCTTAGGACAAATAACATTGATTTCATTGATGACTGGCCCGCTAAAAGTCCTGATCTCAACACCATCGAGCATGTCTGGGATAGTCTGGACAGACGATTGAGGCGTCGTCCCAACCCACCCGCTAACGTCAACGAACTTCGCCAAGCGCTCATTCAGGAATGGAACAATATTCCACAGGCAGAAATCAACACTTTAGTGAATTCTATGCGCCTGCGATGCACTGCAGTGGTCAATTCAAGAGGTGGTCATACCCGTTATTAAGTGGGGTTTTTTGGGTTTTTTAACCCCTACCACACTTGGTCCACATTTCTCCCAGTTTCTGTTAACCTATGGCCATGATTTTTGCACCAAACGATGCATTGTGGAACACTCTTTAAACGCATATATAACAATTATTCCCCCGGTTTGTTTTCATCAAGTTATGTTCAAGCAAAGTTAGCGGAAGTTTCTTATTTTGTTCAGTATATATGAAGGTACATGTATTCAACCGTTTGCTAAAACCTGGGCCCGGTTTTACGAAGCGCGCTGACTGCTAAGATCACTTTAAGTGCATAGCTACCTTCTGCACTTTCATGCAAACATATTTCATTGTTTTTGTGAAAATAACAAATTGATTAGGCACAATACATACAACTTGCCAGACCTTCTCCATAATACATACATGCCCTGACAGTAACATATTTATACAATTTAAATATTAACAGAAATAAATATTATTTAAAGATAAAAAGAAAGAAAGAATGAAGGAAACAGACGCAATAATGTTATCTATGTGTTCGATAATTAGACAACAGATTTGCTTACAAAACACAAACTACAAACAAGGCATCGCTATGATTACGTAATGGATACAAACCAGCGTCCATATATTATTTACTAATTAACGAAAACCCTTTATTTCATTTAAATACTTATGTACATGAACAATTATTTCTGCTTCTTTTTTTGTCTTTTTTTTTCTCTGTCTTCTTTTTTTTTTGTCTTCTTCATTTAGAGCACCTTTACTATTTAAACCCAGTTGTAAATGTATTGGCTGAAATGTTTGTAATGCATTTTCTTTTCATATCAATTACATTCGCAAAAAAAAAAAAAAAAAAAAAAAAAAAAAAAGTTTTCGAAATGATATTCACAACTACACGAAGAATAGGTGCTAAGGTCAATTCCATACTACTCTGTTTTAAAATCACTACACCCGTGTCTTAAATTTAGCACCTAAGGTGATC
>NC_054703.1:8920701-8943201 GCF_016097555.1 Gigantopelta aegis
GACACCATTCTAACACATTGATTTGTTCATCACTGGATGGCGGGACGTAGACACCATTCTAACACATTGATTTGTTCATCACTGGATGGTGGGACGTAGATACCATTCTAACACATTGATTTGTTCATCACTGGATGGCGGGACGTAGCCCAGTGGTGATGAGCTCACCTGATGCCCGGTAGATCTAGGATTGATTCCATAGGTGGGAACATTGGTCTAGTTCACGATCCTGCCAGTGCACTACGGCTGCGATATCAAAGGTATTGGTACGTGTTACTGTATGTGGGATGGTGCGAGAACTAACTTTAACTGTATTATTCACTGGCTATTGCATGTCAAACTTGTTTTTCTTTTTTTTTTAAGTTTTACATGAAACTCACATAATTGTTTTGTAGGTGGGTTTTTTGTTTTTTTGTTTTTTTGTTGTTGGTTTTCTTTGTTTTACCATTATCAGCAAGGAATCTCTTAGATGCATTTTCTTATAGAAAGGACAGAATACACCCCACTCATCTATATACAGAAACCAATATTTATAAATATAGCTAATATCAATCACTGACGTCGTTCAATAAAGATATATTTTTACTTGTTTAACAATGTCACTATAGCACATGATTTATTCAATGATAGCCAGTGGAAGTAAGGAATCTTTTACACTATTGATATAGCAATCGTGGTGCACTTGCTAAAGCGTCAAATAGAACAATGTGCCCACCGACGGTTTAAAGTTTGTTTTTGTTTAACGAAACCAATGGAACACAATTATTAATTAATCATCGGCTAGACGATGTCAAACATCTGACAATTCTGACTCATCATCAGGGGAAAACCCGCTATATTGCTATGTACGGTTCAAGCACGCTGTTATGGACACACACCTTAGCTATCTGGGCAGTGTGTCCAGGACAGTGGGTTAGTTGTTAGTGGTTAGGGTGAGAGAAGAGGGCATAGTGGCCTTACACCTATCCACTGAGTCGTTAAAACTCGCTCTGGGTGGGCGGTGGTATCGTGCTGCAAACCCAATATCCACCAGTCTTATGTCCGATGGCCTAACCGGTGGTGTGAAACAAAGGTTCCTGATCACCAACATCAATATAAAAATCCAAATTTATTAATATAAATAATGTAGACAGCTATGAAAGAGTCACAATTATGAAAGACACATTGAAGTATATTAATATGAAATATGAATAAAGTCATATGCACCATACCACAGACAGAATAGCACACACTACGACCTTTGATATACCAGTCGTAGTGCACTGCCTCCTCCCTATAGGCCCACCGACGGGAATCGATCCCAAACTGAAAACGCATCATGCGAGCGCTTTACCACTTGGCTACGTCCCGCCACGGCTAATAATAACAATGATAATATGCCTAATAATAATATGCCTAATAATAATAATAATAATACCAAATGTTTGACATCCAATAGCCGATGATTAATAAATTAATGTGCGCTACTGGTGTCGTTTATTATTTTTAGGCCTATTATATATTATATTATTATTATTATTATTATTATTATTATTATTATTATTATTATTGCAGTCATGTAATTAACGTGATCATAGCACTAATTTCGTTTCGGAAAACGGCTCCAGGAAGTTAGATACTTATAGGAATGATTTTTAGTATTAGCCACACAGTTGGCAAATGATGTATCGAACTCGGTTATATTTCTCTGTGGTAAAACTATTAGCGAGTTGAACGACTCGAATGCAGTTAAAGGAAAATAATCACATTGATTTTATTCATCATCTTCTATTGGATGTCAAATATATGGTAAATTTCACACAGCCATAGAGATGAAACCCGCTACATTTTTCCATTAGTATCAAGGGATCTTTTATATGCAACATCCCACAGACAGGATAGCACATATCACATCCTTTGAAATAGCCCCATGTGCCCACCGACGGGGATCGATCCTAGATCGATAGCGCTTGAGGCGTGCGCTTTACCACTGGGCTGCATCCCGCCCCTAGATGATTCAAATGGTGCTCTAGCAATTTATCCCCACTAAATACTGTGTGTAATATAGTTTATCAGACAGCGACAGAGACTTCCATCAAATATTATTCTATACACTATAGGTAGTACTAAACCAAATAACTTCCGACTGGGTCAAAGTTCGAGATGCACCCAACTTTTGATAGAGAAGTGAACACCACAAGTCCTCTGACTGGTGATAAATGTGAGTGTGTTGGTTGTAAAAACAAAAAAAGGTTTCATCTGGGCTAAACATGTATGCAAGTTTATTTCATCTAGTACAACTGTGCCAAGTAGCCCTGTGCTTGAAACATGTATGGGGTAACTGTAAAAAAAAGTAATTGGATTGTGTGCGGAACTAGGGTAGTCATAGACGCTACTCGTTATCTCAGAAATGAGCAGCTTGACCCCCATTTTTTCTGATTCACTTTAAGGGTGGGGGTGGTAGTATTTATATAAGTGGCGTTTATGTCGATTGATACACTGCATGATCACGCTAATTACATGACTGCAATAATACTAATATTAATAATAATAATAATAATAATAATAATAATATAGGCCTAATAATAATAATGTGTGTTTGTTTTGTTTAACGACACCAGTAGCGCACATTAATTTATCAGTCATCGGCTATTGGATGTCAAACATTTGGTATTATTAGTATAATTATTACTAGTAGTAGTAGTAGTAGTAGTAGTAGTAGTAGTAGTAGTAGTAGTAGTAGTAGTAGTAGTAGTAGGCATATTATCATTGTTATTATTAACCGTGACGGGACGTAGCCAAGTGGTAAATCGCTCGCATGATGCGTTTTCAGTTTGGGATCGATTCCCGTCGGTGGGCCTATTGGGAGGAGGAATTGCAACACGACTGGTATATCAAAGGTCGTGGTGTGTGCTATTCTGTCTGTGGTGTGGTGCATATGACGTTTTTCATATTTCATATTAATATACTTCAATGTGTCTTTCATAATTGCGACTCCTTCATAGCTGTCTACATTATCTATGCTAATAAATTTGGATTTTTATATTGATGTTGGTGATCAGGAACCTTTGTTTCACACCACCGGTTAGGCCATCGGACATAAGACTGGTGGGTATTGGGTTTGCAGCACGATACCACCGCCCACCCAGAGCGAATTTTAACGAATCAGTGGATAGGTGTAAGGCCACTATGCCCTCTTCTCTCACCCTAACCACTAACAACTAACCCACTGTCCTGGACACACTGCCCAGATAGCTAAGGTGTGTGTCCATGACAGCGTGCTTGAACCGTATATATATATATATATATATAATAAAATAACCCTTTTTGCATTAGAAACAATATAGCGGATTTTCCCCTGATGATGAGTCAGAATTGTCAGATGTTTGACATCGTGTAGCCGATGATTAATTAATAATTGTGTTTCATTGGTTTCGTTAAAAAAAAAAAAACTTTAAACCGTCGGTGGGCACATTGTTCTATTTGACGCTTTAGCAAGTGCACCACGATTGCTATATCAATAGTGTAAAAGATTCCTTACTTCTACTGGCTATCATTGAATAAATCATGTGCTATAGTGATATTGTTAAACAAGTCAAAATGTATCTTTATTGAACGACGTCAGTGATCGATATTAGCTATATCTATAAATATTGGTTTCTGTATATAGATGAGTGGGGGCGCGTCAGACTAAAACTCTTAGTTTAGTGAGAGTCATTTAAGATATAATCAGCGGCGATATTTCTTCCTTCGCAATATTATATATATCAAACCTTTCAAGACCGGACCCTCCGTAAACCGGAATTCCCTCAAAACCGTACGGTTTAGAGGGAATTGACATACTAAGGAGAAAGTAAACATTTACTCTTCTTGAACTCGTTTCAGACGAGTGTTTGGCAGTCAGTGACAGCTCATCTTAAACGGTGAGGGAAATACGACAAGCATAAAGGAATGAAATGTTATATTTAACGACGCACTCAACACATCTTAGTTACGGTCATATGGCGTCGGAAATATTGTTAAAGGGACATACCCTAGTTTCAACCTGTGAAAATTAACACTAAGTTTAGTTAATCTACAAACCTGTAACACATTTGGATAAAGTTACAATTGAGTGAAACATGAGTCTGTGACTTTGAAATAGTGAAATACCCTCTAAAATAGACTAAAACTCGACTACATAACTGTTACTTCTCAGAAGCACGTGCATTTTTAAAAATATGAGAAATACATTTTGTGATATTAAAAACACCAGGATGACCAAAAACACTTCGAATGTACAGAAATTGATAATCTAAACAATAAACTCTAAGTAAAGTATGGTATAAATTACCAAAAACGGTTATAATAGTCAAAAATATGCGTTAGTGTTTGAAAACTAGGGTATGTCCCTTTAAGGTGAGGGAAATGCAAGCCTTAACAATATTTAACGACGCACTCAACACATTTTAGTTACGGTCATATGGCGTCAACACATTTTAGTTACGGTTATATGGCGTCGGAAATATTGTTACGGACCACACAGATATTGAGGGAGGAAACCAGCTGACGTCTCTGTCACGGGCTATCTGATAAACAATATTACACACAGTATTTAGTGGGAAATACGACACGCCTGAATACGATCACTGTTGATGTATGTCTCTGTCGCTATCTGATAAACAATATTACACTCAGTATTTAGTGGGAAATACGACACGCCTGAATACGATCACTGCTGATGTATGTCTCTGTCGCTATCTGATAAACAATATTACACACAGTATTTAGTGGGAAATAGGACAAGCCTGAATACGATCACTGCTGATGTATGTCTCTGTCGCTATCTGATAAACAATATTACACTCAGTATTTACTGGGAAAGACAACAAGCCTGAATACGATCACTGCTGATGTGTGTCTCTGTCGCTATCTGATAAACAATATTACACACAGTATTTAGTGGGAAATACGACAAGCCTGAATACGATCACTGCTGATGTATATCTCTGTCGCTATCTGATAAACAATATTACACTCAGTATTTAGTGGGAAAGACAACAAGCCTGAATACGATCACTGCTGATGTATGTCTCTGTCGCTATCTGATAAACAATATTACACACAGTATTTAGTGGGAAATAGGACAAGCCTGAATACGATCACTGCTGATGTATGTCTCTGTCGCTATCTGATAAACAATATTACACTCAGTATTTACTGGGAAAGACAACAAGCCTGAATACGATCACTGCTGATGTGTGTCTCTGTCGCTATCTGATAAACAATATTACACACAGTATTTAGTGGGAAATACGACAAGCCTGAATACGATCACTGCTGATGTATATCTCTGTCGCTATCTGATAAACAATATTACACTCAGTATTTAGTGGGAAAGACAACAAGCCTGAATACGATCACTGCTGATGTATGTCTCTGTCGCTATCTGATAAACAATATTACACACAGTATTTAGTGGGAAATACGACACGCCTGAATACGATCACTGCTGATGTATGTCTCTGTCGCTATCTGATAAACAATATTACACACAGTATTTAGTGGGAAATACGACAAGCCTGAATACGATCACTGCTGATGTATGTCTCTGTCGCTATCTGATAAACAATATTACACACAGTATTTAGTGGGGAGTACGACAAGCCTGAATGCGATCACTGCTGATGTATGTCTCGGTCGCTATCTGATAAACAATATTACACACAGTATTTAGTGGGGAGTACGACAAGCCTGAATACGATCACTGCTGATGTATGTCTCTGTCGCTATCTGATAAACAATATTACACACAGTATTTAGTGGGAAAGACAACAAGCCTGAATGCGATCACTGCTGATGTAAGTCTCTGTCGCTATCTGATAAACAATATTACACACAGTATTTAGTGGGGAGTACGACAAGCCTGAATGCGATCACTGCTGATGTATGTCTCGGTCGCTATCTGATAAACAATATTACACACAGTATTTAGTGGGGAGTACGACAAGCCTGAATACGATCACTGCTGATGTATGTCTCTGTCGCTATCTGATAAACAATATTACACACAGTATTTAGTGGGAAAGACAACAAGCCTGAATGCGATCATTGCTGATGTAAGTCTCTGTCGCTATCTGATAAACAATATTACACACAGTATTTAGTGGGAAATACGAGAAGTCTGAATACGATCACTGCTGATGTATGTCTCTGTCGCTATCTGATAAACAATAGTACACACAGTATTTAGTGGGAAATACAACAAGCCTGAATACGATCACTGCTGATGTACGTCTCTGTCGCTATCTGATAAACAATATTACACACAGTATTTAGTGGGAAAGACAACAAGCCTGAATGCGATCATTGCTGATGTAAGTCTCTGTCGCTATCTGATAAACAATATTACACACAGTATTTAGTGGGAAATACGACAAGTCTGAATACGATCACTGCTGATGTACGTCTCTGTCGCTATCTGATAAACAATATTACACACAGTATTTAGTGGGAAATACAACAAGCCTGAATGCGATCACTGCTGATGTATGTCTCTGTCGCTATCTGATAAACAATATTACACACAGTATTTAGTGGGAGATACGACAAGCCTGAATACGATCACTGCTGATGTATGTCTTTGTCGCTATCTGATAAACAATATTACTAAGTATTTAGTGGGCGATACGACAAGCCTGAATACGATCACTGCTGATGTATGTCTCTGTCGCTATCTGATAAACAATATTACACACAGTATTTAGTGGGAGATACGACAAGCCTGAATACGATTGACTGCTGATGTATGTCTCTTCGCTATATGATAAACAATATCTCAAACACAGTATTTAGTGGGAAATCCCGACAAGCCTGACGTTTTACAGAGTCCCTTCTAAAAATCATGACAGAACGCTACCTGACATTTCTCTTGGCCCCAACAGTATTTAGAGGGAATTACATGCTAAGAGGGAATAACAATTACTGCTCCTTGAATCGTTTCAGGCGCTATCTGGCAGTCAAGTGATACTCACCTTAAACGGTGAGGGAAATACGACAAGCCTGAAGGAAGATCACTGTTTGATGTACAACGCAATCGCTTTCTATAAACAATATATACACTCAGTACATATTGGGAAGGACGCACTGTTATTGAATGACGATCACTGCTGATGTGTGTCTCTGTCACTACTGATTTTCAATATTACACACAGTATTTAGTTTATATGCGACAAGCCTGAATACGATCACTGCTGAGCACATACCTCTGTCGCTTTGATAAACAAGTTGTTACACACAGTATTTAGTGGGAAAGACAACACTGCCTGCATAGAATCACTGCTGATGCAAGTCTCTGTCGCTATCTGATAAACAGTATTACACACAGTATTTAGTGGGAAATACGACAAGCCTGAATACGATCACTGCTGTGCATAGAATAACATATGATGCAAGTCTCTGTCGCTATCTGATAAACAATATTACACACACTATTTAGTGGGAAATACAACAAGCCTGAATGCGATCACTGCTGTATATAGAATAACATTTGATCCAAGTCTCTGTCGCTATCTGATATACAATATTACACACAGTATTTAGTGGGAAATACGACAAACCTGAATGCGATCACTGCTGATGTATGTCTCTGTCGCTATCTGATAAACAATATTACACACAGTATTTAGTGGGGAGTACGACAAGCCTGAATGCGATCACTGCTGATGTATGTCTCTGTCGCTATCTGATAAACAATATTACACACAGTATTTAGTGGGAAATACGACAAGTCTCTGTCGCTGTCTGATATACAGTATTACACACAGTATTTAGTGGGAAATACAACAAGTCTCTGTCGCTATCTGATAAACAATATTACACACAGTATTTTGTGGGAAATACGAACAAGTCTCTGTCGCTATCTGATAAACAATATTACACACAGTATTTAGTGGGAAATACAACAAGTCTCTGTCGCTATCTGATAAACAATATTACACTGATAAACAATATTACACACAGTATTTAGTGGGAAAGACGACAAGTCTCTGTCGCTATCTGATAAACAATATTACACACAGTATTTAGTGGGAAATACGACAAGTCTCTGTCGCTATCTGATATACAATATTACACACAGTATTTAGTGGGAAATACGACAAGTCTCTGTCGCTATCTGATGATGTATATTACACACAGTATTTAGTGGGAAATACAACAAGTCTCTGTCGCTATCTGATAAACAATATTACACACAGTATTTAGTGGGAAATACAAGTCTCTTTCGCTATCTGATAAACAGTATTACACACAGTATTTAGTGGGAAATACAAGTCTCTGTCGCTATCTGATAAACAATATTACACACAGTATTTAGTGGGAAATACAACAAGTATCTGTCGCTATCTGATATACAGTATTACACACAGTATTTAGTGGGAAATACAACAAGTCTCTGTCGCTATCTGTCTATGTCGCTATCTGATTACAATATTACACACAGTATTTAGTGGGAAATACAACAAGTATCTGTCGCTATCTGATAAACAATATTACACACAGTATTTAGTGGGAAATACAACAAGTATCTGTCGCTATCTGATAAACAATATTACACACAGTATTTAGTGGGAAATACAACAAGTATCTGTCGCTATCTGATAAACAATATTACACACAGTATTTAGTGGGAAATACAACAAGTCTCTGTCGCTATCTGATAAACAATATTACACACAGTATTTAGTGGGAAATCGCCCTTAAATCTAGGGGCGGGACGTAGCCCAGTGGTAAAACTCAATCCTGATGCGCAAGCGATCTAGGATCGATCCCCGTCGGTGGGCTCGTTGGGCTTTTTCTCGTTCCAGCCAGTGCACTATGACTGGTATATCAATGGCTGTGGTGTGTGCTATCCTGTCTGTGGAATAGGGCATATAAAAGATCCCTTGATACTAATGGGAACATGTAGCGGGTTTCCTCTGAATGTGCTATAGTGGTTTATTTAAACAAAACAAACTTCTTTTTTAAAATCATCTTGGACTTGGCGTAGCGATAATTTTATATTGGGGAAAACGCATATGGGCAGAACCATACTGTATATGAGTCGTTTTATGTTTATTTATTTATTTATTTTTAATTTATATTCCTTATTAATTTGTTGTTGTTTGTTGGTATTACTATTGTCCGTTGTTGTTGTTCCTGCTGTTGTTGTTGTTGTTGTTGTTTTAAATAGTCGGAAACACTTTATATTTGACAGTTAGTATCTGTTGTTGTTGTTGTTGTTTTAAATAGTCGGAAACACTTTATATTTGACAGTTAGTATCTGTTGTTGTTGTTGTTGTTTTAAGTAGTCGGAAACACTTTATATTTGAAGGGCACAATGGAAAAATGATCAAAGTCACAGTTTTGTGATTTTGAGAAAATCAAAATTTTAACTTCAAAATACTCTGTTGGAAATATTATGTTTATAGAATTATTTTTGTTTGATGGTTTAGAATGTGGGCCCATTTCTATCTACTAAATCATTTGTATTAGCATCCTGTGGGGTAATATATTCATACAAATACACAATTTGCAACATTACCTTGAAATGGACTATGACCGTTATTCCGTTTTTTAAAGATAAAATGGCAACAAATTGTTATGATGGAAAAAAGCTTTAATTTCAAGCTATATATTGGGATACAAATGATTAAAATGAACATTTGCTTAATATTATAATGGTCTTGGTGTAGGCTAAGTTTAATCATAAGGAGAGATAACAGTTTCTCTATAGGTTTACTCTGTATTGTCCTATCAGAGGCAGGCAGTATAAACAGTATTGTGTATTACACCACATCAGTCCTATATCATACTATTGGTTGCTGGATCAGTAATGTAAGTCACTCATCATCACACTCTGCATTTGCGGAAGTTGGCAGTTGATCATAAAATGCTCGCTTCTCTGGGTCAAAAAAGTTTTTTAGGACCTGCAGATCAGCGAATTTCTCACTGCTGATGGGTAGGGGTCCTCCATACAGGGGCTTCAGTTCTGCAGCACATCCCGCTAAGACTCTCTTCATTTGACGTTTCGTAATGACAGCCGTCTCCATAGGCCCATTCCACGAATCACGGAAAGAAAGTAGTTGAGGGTTTTTTTGTTCAAAAACCATTTCTCTGATGGGTCGTGTTTTCATTGGGGCCATCGCCTTGTATGCTGGCTTCAGAAAGTCCGCAAAACCAAAAAAGAGGTCCCGAGAACATGCATGCACATTATATGGAGATGGTTTGACGCGTGCCTTTTCAAAGACCTCTAACCATTCAGATGGCAAATCAACAGGCGTAGCTTGGTTTATAAGGCTCATATCTCTATCACATTCCAGATAGGAGTGTCCTCTAACTGGAAATCGGACTATAATTTTTGTGAACCTTTTCGTTTTGGCGACAAGCCAGTGCATGAACCGAATGAAAGTATAATTTTTGTTTTGACCTCCGCATCCATCGCAGAACAGATCAAGTTCTTTGACATCTTCTGAAATGTGATTATTTATGAAATGATATAACATGGAGCAGACATTGTCTGCACCCTTCTTAGCGACTGTCTCGTCGTAACAGTAGAAATATACATCATCAGATGAAAGTACATGAATATTAAAGGAATAAAAACTCAGTTGTCGTTTGTAATAAACGTCATTGCTGGTTTTGTTAGGAACTGGTAAATTCTTTTGGAAATCAAAAACGACGGCTTCCCTATCAATATTTTTCTTAGCATTCTCACGTGCTTCCTTTTTGCGCTTATAAAATATTTCACTTTTTCTCAAATGCAGCTCGTACTGAAAACGGAGTACCTGGAGTTCTTTTTTAAGAGTTTCTTTTTCACATTCATTTTCTGAAATTTGGTCTAGTTTCAACTCCTTATGCTTAATGTCTTGGATAAATGTATCGCAGTTGCTGCATGTGTCTTTGCGTGGATACCCAAATGAGATATTAAAGTTTGTGTTAAAAATCATTCGATAAGTTTCATAGCAAACACTGTAGTCTGCTGAATATTTCTGTTGGAACATTTGATACATTTTTGCAATATTCAATGTTTCTGGCAAGTATAGTTTACGACTGTCATGTAAAGAATAATGTGATTTTCGTCCTCTGAAGGAAGAGATGTGTGCTTTGATAGCCTCCATTACTTCTGGCTTCAGTTTGTGCGGTCTGTTCGTGTGTTTTCCTCTCTTATCAGATGGAGCTTTTCCTGGAAGAAAAGAAAAAACCCAAACATGATTCATGTCACAATGTCATTGAGCTAACACTTCAAAATTAACAGTATTTATGCAGGGAATAGGGGGCGGGGCAGGGAGAGTCCGTAATGTATGTATGTATGTATGTATGGATGGATGGATGGATAGATGAATGGATAGACAGACAGAGACGGAGAGAGATCGACTGAGCGAGACAAAGGGGCTGAGAGACTGAGCGAGAGAAACAGAGAAACAAAGAAAGAAAGAAAGAAATGTTTTATTTTAACGACGCAAGCACTCAACACATTTTATTTACAGTTATATTGTCGTCATACATATGGTAAAGGACCACAACGATCTAGAGAAGGAAACCTGCAATCGCACACGATGGGCTACTCTTTTCGATAGGCAGGAAAACATTTTTATATGCAATTTTCCACATACAGAACAGTACATACCAGTCTTTGTTGTACCAGTCGTGGTGCACTGGTTGGAACGGAAATAAGCCCAATGTTAGACATCCACCTAGGAGGATCGATCCTGCGACCTCACTTCAAGTAAGCACTCTACTTTTATATGCACCATCCCATAGACAGTACATACCACAGCCTTTGCTACACCAGTTGTGGAGCACTGGCTGGAATGAGAAATACATGTAGTTCAATGGGACCACCAGGAGGGATCGATCCGACGACCCACGACACCATGAGCGGACCAGTGAGTGATAGAGAGACGGAGTGAGAGAAACACAGAAAAACAAGTATTTAATTTATTTCGTATTACCTGTTGATGTTAAAGCTTTCTTGATGGTTTGTACTCTTCTGTTGGTTATGCCGAATAAAGTCAAAAAGGCTTTGAAACATACTTTCTTGTCTGTAAAAGTTCCATCACGACTGACTCGCACATGATATTCATAGCTATATTCATTCAATCGAGCTTCCTCTCCAGGAAGTCTGGGTCTTCTCCTCGCCACAGTACGTGTTGTTATCAAGGAACGAAGGAACGAGTCCTGTTCGTCTTTGGAAGAGAAGGAATTGAACGTCTCAATAAGAGCTGATCTGTCTTCATTGTTTATTACATTAAAACACTTTAAAACACTACAGTGACAGTCTTCACCTGTAACATGATCTACTACCCTTGCTTTCTTAGCTAGATCTTTCTTAGACCCTACAGATTTCCTCTTTTTTGGCTTGCCTGTTGGTTGGGGATATTCTGTAGCATCAGTCATTTTGACTGTTTCTGTTTACTAGAATACTTTCCCCGATTGGCTAAAAATTATCATGTGACAAAATTATAATAAGATCACATGGATCATGATCGTTTTTTCATTGGTTGGCATGGACCCTGGTCGTTTTTTCATTTTATAGCTTTTTAAAAAGTGTTCATAACTTATGACTGTGATCATTCTATCATTGGAGAATTTTACATATTAAGTGGACATGTTAGCACTACAGTTAGAGGGGCATAACACCATTTTTGAAAAAATGTGACTTTGATCATTTTTCCATTGTGCCCTTCATATATATTATATCCATTTTTACACAAAAAGTTAGTATCCTTCTTAGAAAATGAGCAAATGATCATCTAACTGCCATTTGACATCTACGTTAGTGGTTTACAACTGTCTCGTATCTATTGTAACTTGTAGCTATGCCGCGTCGTGCAACGGGCTGGTGATCGTAGAAACAAATTGAGGTCGCTATGGTATGTATTTACGGCGATAGTAACGCTAAGATTACGTCGTGGAATGGGCTGGTGATCGTAGAAACAAATTGAGGTCGCTATGGTATGTATTTACGGCGATAGTAACGCTAAAATTACGTCGTGGAATGGGCTGGTGATCGTAGAAACAAATTGAGGTCGCTATGATATGTATTTACGGCGATAGTAACGCTAAGATTACGTCGTGGAATGGGCTGGTGATCGTAGAAACAAATTGAGGTCGCTATGGTATGTATTTACGGCGATAGTAACGCTAAGATCACGTCGTGCAACGGGCTGGTGATCGTAGAAACAAATAAGGGTCGCGATGGTAGGTATTTACGGCGATAGTAATGCTAAGATCGCTTCGTGAAACGGGCTGGTGATAGTAGAAACAAACTGAGGTCGCGATGGTAGGTATTTACGGCGATAGTAACGCTAAGATCGCTTCGTGGAACGGGCTGGTGATTGTAGAAACAAACTGAGGTCGCGATGGTAGGTATTTACTGCGATAGTAACGCTAAGATCGCTTCGTGGAACGGGCTGGCGATCGTAGAAACAAACAGGTCGCGATGGTAGGTATTTACGGCGATAGTAACGCTACGATTGTATGTATATATGTACACTAATACCACAATACGCTGTAACACTACTAATGTGCATCTGACAAAAAAACAACCGGCCTCGGTGGCGTCAGTCTACAGGCTGGTAAGTACTGGGTTCGGATCCCAGTCGAGGCATGGGCTTTTTAATCCAGATACCGACTCCAAACCCTGAGTGATTGCTCCGCAAGGCTCATTGGGTAGGTGTAAACCACTTGCACCGACCAGTGATGATTTTTGCTATCCTGTCTTTGGGAAGCACAAATAAAAGATGCATTGCTGCTAATCGGAAAGAGTAGCCCATGTAGTGGCGACAGCGGGTTCCCTCTCAAAATATGTGTGGTCCTTAACCATATGCCTGACGCCTTTTTCTGCATTCGTCGCAGAACTGTTACCAATTTACTCCGATTTGTTTTAAGGCGATTTCACTTCCGATACACAATTGTGACAATTTTTCGTTGCCGTCATATGAGACTCAATCTGTAGGTGATTTCACCTTGTCATACGCGCTTGATATTACACAGAGGCTGCCTATTCTTCTGGTTTGGGTTATGTTTGCAATTTGAAGTCATCTTTAGCTTAAAATCAAAGATGGTCATTTTCCAGTTGTGGTGCACTGGTTGGAAGAAGAAAGAAAAACAACAAAACAATCAGCTGAATGGACCAAAGGTGGATCGATCTTGCGACGCAAGTACCTCAAGCGAGCACTTAACCGACTGAGCTAAATGCCCCCTCCCCCCTCCCCCCACTCCCCAGTATATCTGTGGAAGAATTAAACATATATATAATACGTTAGTGGTATTTTGTATACTGCAGTAGGTGTCTTTTTAATGTATTGCACCCAGTTCCTAGAACAGTCCTATATCTCATATTGCCAGTTGTGACCATTATAAACACATTGATTAATTACTACGTCACATCCACCAGCTGGTGTAAAAATTACCATGATGTGTACTATCCCGTCTGTGGGATGATGCATATAAAATATCGATTGCTGCTAATCAAAAAGAGCAGCCCATGAAGTGGCGACAGCGGGTTTACTATCTCAATATCTCTGTGGTCCTTAACCATATGTCCGACGCCATATAACCGTAAATAAAATGTGATGAGTGTGTCGTTAAATAAATGATTTCCTTCCTTGTTATCTGTTTTACACATTTGCATACATGTTTTTTGCACTCAATTTAATATATATATATATATATATGTATATATATGCTCATTTTATGCAGATATCAATGTATCATTCTGGCACAGAAGGTGCTACAACATAGTTTGATCTTGTTCATGTCTGACTTGACGGTTGTGGTGACAGTTCTCAGGACGGGTGCCACCGGTGAGGCAGGATATGCTCACCTTTCGCGAACATCTGTTTCCACAGTGATTCATGAGTGCATGCCATCACAGCTATATATATTTCAGTGAGCTCTGTCCTGTGCTAGTTTTGATTGAGTAATCTAGTATGAGAGTGGCAGTCCTTATTGTGGCGGGGACAAAAGGATGTATTGTTAGTAATGATTTGGGGAGTGGCTGGCCCGTGGACGAGGCAGTCATGGAATCAAACCCAATTTTTCCATATGTCCATTCGACTCTGGGCAGAATTACCGTCTTCATTATTGTCACGACCTGACAAATAAAACATTCAATTTTGAACGCACACTTTATTACATACTGCACACACACAAATGTGCATACACAGGGATACATCCGACATACCTTGCATTCAACCCACAACGTTACACACTTTCATGCACTTCCAAACATACCGATAACAAAATATATGCTAATAATGCATAATGGTAAACCTAAATCATCACTAAAATTAATAAAGTCCTTCAACATTCACTTAAGCTAAAGAAAAACCCTAGCAAACAATTTGATCATTAAGCATTCATGACATCCATCACGGTGAAGTTGATGTCGCCAAGCACGGGAACACTACGGCGACGTCCTCTGGTGACGATGATAGACTGTTGCATCAGTTACAACGACAATAGGTTACGTCATCTGCTACAACAGCGATCGGTTCTCAGCCATCTACCTTAACCCTACGACGATAGGTTACGTCATCTGCTACAACAGCGATCGGTTCTCAGGCATCTACCTTAACCCTACGACGATAGGTTACGTCAACTGCTACAACGACGATCGGTTCTCAGCCTTCTACCTTAACCCTACGACGATAGGTTACGTCAACTGCTACAACAGCGATCGGTTCTCAGCCATCTACCTTAACCCTACGACGATAGGTTACGTCAACTGCTACAACGACGATCGGTTCTCAGCCATCTACCTTAACCCTACGACGATAGGTTACGTCATCTGCTAGAACGACGATCGGTTCTCAGCCATCTACCTTAACCCTACGACGATAGGTTACGTCATCTGCTACAACGACGATCGGTTCTCAGCCATCTACCTTAACCCTACGACGATAGGTTACGTCATCTGCTACAACGACGATCGGTTCTCAGCCATCTACCTTAACCCTACGACGATAGGTTACGTCATCTGCTAGAACGACGATCGGTTCTCAGCCATCTACCTTAACCCTACGACGATAGGTTACGTCATCTGCTACAACGACGATCGGTTCTCAGCCATCTACCTTAACCCTACGACGATAGGTTACGTCATCTGCTACAACGACGATCGGTTCTCAGCCATCTACCTTAACCCTACGACGATAGGTTACGTCATCTGCTAGAACGACGATCGGTTCTCAGCCATCTACCTTAACCCTACGACGATAGGTTACGTCAACTGCTACAACAGCGATCGGTTCTCAGCCATCTACCTTAACCCTACGACGATAGGTTACGTCATCTGCTACAACAGCGATCGGTTCTCAGCCATCTACCTTAACCCTACGACGATAGGTTACGTCATCTGCTACAACGACGATCGGTTCTCAGCCATCTACCTTAACCCTACGACGATAGGTTACGTCACCTGCTACAACGGCGATCGGTTCTCAGCCATCTACCTTAACCCTACGACGATGAAAACAAGAAGGAAGGAAGGACAGCACGTTTTTTTTAACGAAAGAAATAAAGAAATGTTTTATTAACGATGCACTCAACACATTTTATTTACGGTTATATGGCTTCGGACAAATGGTTAAGGACCACACAGATATTGAGAGAGGAAACCCGCTGTTGTCACTTCATGGGCTACTCTTTTCGATTAGCAGCAAGGGTTCTTTTATATGCACCATCCCACAGACACGGTAGTACATACCACGGCCTTTAATATACCAGTCGTGGGGCACTGGCTAGAACAAAAGATAGCAAAATGGGTCCACCAAAAGGGATTGATCCCACACCGACCGTGCATCGAGCGAAAGCTGTACCACTGGACTACGACGAAGACGCACGTATCATAGCGTGATGTATAGCTTTCGCCAATCACTGCAGGAAAGTAGATTTCATATGTAATTACATTCGTCAAAAAGTCTCTGTTAGTCGATAACATCTTAAAAAGTAGAGTAAACTCACGAATGTCCCTTTAATGCCTGCCTCGGTGGTGTCGTGGTTAAGCCATCGGGCATAAGGCTGTTAGACACACGATTCGCAGCCCGGTATCGGCTTCCACGAAGAGCGAGTTTTAACGACCACTACACCCTCTTCTCTTTGACCGACCACTAACAACTAACCCACTGTCCTGGACAGACGTCCCAGATAGCTGAGGTGTGTCCATGGCAGCGTGCTTGAACCTTAATTGGACATAAGCACGAAAATAGGCTGAAATGAAATGAAATGTAAACGAATAAGTACTGGAAACGGGGATTACGGAATTCGACTGAACCAAATCAGTTCGCATTGCCGATAACGTTAAAATTAAAATAATAATAACTAATAATACAAGTATTTATACATTAACATATAGAGACTACTTCATATACAAAACGTGTGGCCGATGTGTGAACTGATTTTAACATTTACATAAACAAATACACGCGCGCGCGCACACACACACACACACACACACGCACACGCACACGCGCACGCACACACACACACAGACACACACGATCGCACACACACACACACACACACACCTTTTATGGGCGTAGATGGGGGTGGGGTGTTACGAAGATAAAGATTTGTAAATGGGTAACACTTGTGTGATGCCAAACCTTTACAATATATGACCAAATATCCAAACGTTTTATAGGTTAATGTCTTGTGATACCACTAAAATGGTTATTAATTTAGCAAAATATGTACATCTTGCTATGCAGAGACGCCAGTTATTGTTATAATTGGTTTCGTATACGTTCTTCACAGCTTTCATGTATTTTCTTCAACTAGCCTTCTTACTTACTGAGTCAGTGACTCTACATTTAATTTGTATTTGTCATTGTATGTCTGCTATAAGTGTTATGTAATACTTTATGCAATAAACATGTTCTTCTTCGAGGCGGTTCGATCCTGCGACGCAAACATCTCAAGCGAGCACTCAACCGACTGAGCTAAATTCCGCCTCGATGATGAATCAATCAATGTGTTCTAATGATGTCGTTAAACAACACGCAGTTTAAACTTTAAACAATGAGACACAAACATCCATTACATTCTACTTCAAACATGGTTCAAAGGTGAGGGAAATTTCATCCCAAGGCTCTATGTTGTGTAATACAGTATTGCTTCAATACGTGGCCTTGGTAATGGATTGATAACCAGCTGTAGGCTACTGCTAATGAATGAACGCAACATACAGACGCACAGTCAGTGAGACAGGCAGATAGTTTGTTAAAGTTTCACCTCATTACAACATAATAAAATTTAGCATATGGATTATACTGAACTGTTTTTGACAGTAATAGTCAATTACCACTGAGAGTAAATTATTATTTCTCCCATTTAGCCGCGAGTACTCTACTGTCATATCTATGTTATTGACGAAATTACAATATTGAACATTGTCATCATTATAGTTTACTCATTAGACTCCTATTTCAGATGGCATTAAAATTTCCGTCATATTAAAACAGAAGAAAAAAACACCGAAAGAAAACAGAAAAAAACCAGAAAAAAAACCCAGTTATGGTAGAAAACAAAACGGGAGAGTGAGGCTAATTATCTCGATTGTAAGCTGATACATGGACTGTTACTAAAATGGCAAGATACTCAAAATCGTAAGTCAAATTGTGCGTCACCAGCCAGGAAGAAGAAGTTTGCTTTGTTTAACTACACCACTAGAGCACATTGATTTATTAATCATCGGCTATTGGATGTCAAGAATTTGGCAATTCTTACTCGTAGTCATCAGAGGAAACCCGCTACATTTTTCCATTAGCAGCATGGGATCTTTTATATGCACCATCCCATAGACAGGATAGCACATACCACTGCCTTTGATATATCAGTGGTGGTGCACCGGCTGGAACGAGAAATAGGCAAATGGGATCTATCCTGGACCGTCCAAGCATCAAGCGAGCGCTTTACCAATGGGCTACATCCCGCCCCACGCCAGACAGGAGAGCAGTAAGAACAATGAACGTCTTATTGTGGGCGCTACTCATAAGTAGTGCGGCAATCACTGGCGTAATCGGGTGGGGAGTGGTCATGGGGCAATGTCCTACCCCGAATCACCCCCTTTTGTCCTCACACTACGTTAAATATTTTCCTGTCGCACTATCACATGACCCACAAACAATGTGGTTGCTCCTCTCTGATATGAAATGCGTGTTTCCTTTTACAGCATTTTACCGGGAAATGCAATTATTCATCTTCATTAAAAACATGGACAGAATGAATGAATGAATGAATGTTTAACGACACCCCAGCACGAAAAATACATCGGCTATTGGGTGTCAAACTATGGTAATGCAAATAAATAAAGTGATGATCAACATCAATATAAAAATTCAAGACTTAAACAAAAACAGTGTAAAGAACTGTGCAAAAACACAAATATCACAGAATTTTACGGATACTGAATTTTACTCAAAACTTCAATTGTGTGCTGTATTGGCCATTCTCAAAGATAATGTTACACCCCTGCACCACGGTGAGGTTACAGCACACGCAGGGGAACATGGACAGAATGATTGAGTATATCATTTGTAACTAATAAACAATGCTCATTAAAATGAAATATTTATTCCTTCTGCTTTCATTTAAAATAAAAAATAAAAAAATATTAAAAAAATAAAAATAATAATAATAATAATAATAATAATAATAATAATTTTACATTTTCAGTGCAATCAAAGTATGTGCTATTTTTTAACATCACATACTTTAAGAATTTGATAAATTTGTAAATTAGAAAGAAAAAAAATGTTTTATTTAACGACGCACTCAACACATTTTATTTACGGTTATATGGCGTCAGACATATGGTTAAGGACCACACACATTTTGAGAGGAAACCCGCTCTCACCACTACATGGGCTACTCTTTCCGATTAGCAGCAAGGGATCTTTTATTTAATCGAGGTTACGGCACTTTTATTGACATTTCAGCAAATGTACTTGTGTGACACTCCATAATTGACGTATGCATTCAGTCATCGAATAAAAACATTTCAATCGCAATTTGACACTGAAAGCTGTCCAGCGTTCAGAAAAAAACGAAGATCATTTCACCAGATATGCACAGGCTTTTCCAAGGAAGAATCATACTGCCAAGACAACAGCTGATGTGCTATTTAATCAGTTTATTCTACATTATGGTTTTCCTCAGCGGATCCATACAGACCAAGGCGCCAATTTTCAAAGTCAGCTTATGAAGGAATTGTACCAGATATCCGGGATAGACCGATCCAGGACCACACCCTATCATCCAATGGGAAATGGGATGTGTGAAAGATTTAATCGGACACTACTGGATATGTTGGGAACTTTGACTCCAGACAAGAAGGCCAACTGGAAATCACCTGTTGCACCATTGGTCCATGCATACAATAGTACAAGACATGAATCAACAGGAACATCCCCTTTCTTTGTAATGTTCGGTAGGCATCCACGTCTTCCACTGGACATTGCTCTTGGCTTGGATAGCAATGATGATCGTCAGAATCATACTGAATTCATCAAGTCTCTGCAGAAACGCCCGGAAGACTCGTACAGACTTGCCAGTGAGGCTGCTGATCACAGTCGAACTCCGCAGAAGAAGCAGTATGATTCCACGGGTCTGTTATTCAGGTCCAAGATCGGGTGCTTGTCCGCACATTAGCTTTTGATGGAAAGCATACGTTGGTAGACAGATGGGAGGAGGATGTGTATGTGGTGCAAAGCCAACAAAGCACAGATGTTCCAGTGTTTGTTGTCAAGAAGGAGAAAGGACCTGGAAAGCCACGGACTTTGCATCGAAATCTCCTTCTTCCCGTCAGTTCACTGCCAATTCCTGCCAAATAGGATATTAAGCCTGTACCGCCACCACGGATCACCAGGCCAGCGACACCCGTGAAGATACAAATTGCCACAGATCAGCCCCATCTAAAGATGACAAGTCGTCAGATGCTGATTCTGTGCAGTTTATGGAATCTGGACAAAAGGTAGTTTCGGCAGGACTCGATGCTCCGATAGCAACCGATGTTATGCCTGCTGAGGAAGTTGCACAGGAGGACACAGCTCCAGTTCCTGAGAACATTCCTCTTGAACGTGGAGACACTTCTGTTCAAGAAGATCCTTTACCAGAGGGGAATATCACGGAGGGATCACGTGATTCAGACAATGAGGTACAGGAGGGCCGTGCAGATGTTCTAAACGTCGATCGATCACCCCCAAGACCACCACCAAGAAGATCACTGAGGGATAGGAAACCACCTGAGTGGATAAGGTCAGGTGACTTTTCCATGTCTCAGTCTGCACAAGTCCAATATCCTAATCGTAGGGCAACATCTTTAAGGTCTTTAGCAGCCACTGGTGTTCTTAGCAGTATGCCTGGCAGTGCTCGAGAAGCACTGTTGCCATTAGTGCTTAAGAACTAGTAAATAACGAAGACGTTATTTTAATTAGTGTGGGGGGGGGGGGGGGGAGGGGGTATGTAACCATGTGGGTTTTATTGTTTTAATGATTTTAGTATGCACAAAACACATGCACCTAAACCTCTGGCTAGGAGCTGTAGAGGCATGCATTTACCTGTCTAAACCTCTGACCTCTGACCAGGGACAGTGCCGATCAACCAATAGACTGGCCAGCTGTGTGTGACCCAGTTGGTGGCTATTTATTGTCACTCACCTGACAATCTTTCACCTCTCACGAACTGCACAAGCTAGCCACTGTTTATCTGAATTTAATCTACACAGGGATAACTGACGTTTCGACGATTATGATGTTACCGCCCTAAAGCCCAAAGCTGAAGGGTTTGTTTGACTATATATCCATATTCTTCGGAATAAAGAACCCTGTTAAACTATCTTCACCGATTCCAGTTATCTGTTCGAGGGGAAGTAACATGTGTATGTATGTGTATGCGCGTGTGTGTGTGTGTGTGTGTGTCTGAGGGTGACTGTGCGTTTTTGTGTGTATCGGTCTGTGTATGTGTGTGTCTGTAAGTGTATGTGTGTATATGAATGTGTGCCCGTGTGTGTGCCTGTGTGTATCTCTGTGTATATATATATATATATATATATGTATATATATATATATATATATATATATATATATATATATATATATATATATATATATATATATATATATATGTGTGTGTGTGTGTGTGTGTACGTGTCTCTGTGTGTGTCTCTGTGTTTGTGTGTATGTGATGTGCGTGCATGTCTGTGTGTATGCATGTGTGTATGCGTGTGTCTGTGTGTGTTTGTGTGTATGTATATGTTTGTGTGTCTGTTTTTGTGTGTATAAATGTCCGTGTGTGTGTATGTGTATATGTGTGTATGTGTATGTATGTGTATGTGTGTTTATGTGTGTATGTACATGTATGTGTTTCATGAGTATGTGTGTGTGTATATGTGTGTATGTGTATGTATGTGTATATGTGTGTATGTGTATGCCTATGTGTGTTTCTGTGTGTATGTACATGTATGTGTTCCATGAGTATGTGTGTGTGTATATGTGT